>NC_012878.2:50569128-50869128 GCF_000003195.3 Sorghum bicolor
ACGTCAGCCACGTGTCATGCTCGTGTCAGAATCTAACGGTCACCTGCAGTGCACCGGACGCTGAGCAAGTGAGCACCGGACGGTCCGGTGCACACCGGACTCATGCGCAGAGAGCTCCGCAAACTTGCATGTTCACCGGACGCGAGCCACCGGACGCACCCTCAGCGTCCGGTGCTCACCGGACCCATGCGCAGAGAGGGTCGCAAAACGCCCGCACACCGGACGCTAACCACCGGACGCTCAAGCCAGCGTCCGGTGCCTATCGTCCGGTGCCTAACCCTAACCGAGTCAGGCAGCCTGCACACCGGACGCTCAGACACAGCGTCCGGTGCCTCTGAGCCAGCGTCCGGTGAGTGTTTTCTCAGCGAGAAACACTCCCGCGACTTCTCCAAATTTCCCACCGGCGCAATAGAAAATATGCACTTCATTTTCTCGAAAAGCGCCGAATCCCGCCTCGCAAGCTCGGCGGGAGGGAGAGAGGAACCCATCCTCTCTCTACCTTTCAAACTCCACCTCCTTCTCAAAGTGTGCCAACACCACAAAGTGTAAACCAACTTGTGCACGTGTGTTAGCATTTTCACAACCATTTTCTTCGAAGGAGTTAAGTTAGCTCACTAGGTTCTAAATACATGCACATGAACAATGACACCTAATGGCACTTGATAACCGCTTAGCCAAAGAATTCCCCTCTTTATAGTACGGCTATCTATCCTAAATGTGATCACACCCTCTATGGTGTCTTGATCACCAAAACCAAAACCCTAAGCAATACCTTTGCCTTGATCTCCATAGGGTTTTGTTTTTCTCTTTCTTCTTTTCAAAGTTGAGCACTTGATCATCTTGTGGTCATCACCATCATCACCATGATCATCACTTGCTCCAACACTTGGCATGTACCAACCTCATTAAGTCTACACACACTTAGTATAGAGGTTAGCATAAGGGTTTCATCAATTATCCAAAACCAAACTAGGACTTTCATCATCTTTGGACCTCCCTGGGTATAGGACCGGACGCTACCCGGTGAGTCCGGTGCCTAACCCTAGGCACTCAGTCACTCTGACTCAGGTCAACCTCACCGGACGCACTCACAGAGCGTCCGATGCTAGCGTCCGGTGCCTGCTTAGGCACCCAAACTTCGTCGAAACGCGATCTTCCCAAAACGAAGTTTGTTCCTCTCGATCTAAGGACTGTCTCTGAGCTGCCTAGTGCTAGGTTTACCAAGTGTGTACCATACCTAAACCTAAAGCCTTGCCTAAGTCAAGCTACTAGATCAATGCCCCTCTTAATAGTACGGTCAAAGGAAAACAAAGTCCTAAACTACTCTAAGTGCCCTTCTTCACCATATGGCACTTAGACCTAGTCTAGTCTTGACGATGTCCAACCATTCTTTGAAAACCGAAACGATTTCCACTATTAAGTAGGCATGAACGTCCCTGTCCATCGAGTACCTATTACCATGACCTAACACTAATGACTTGCCTCTGCAAAACACACGTTAGTCATAATAATCAACATTGTCATTAATCATCGAAACTCATTAGGGGCCTAGATGCTTCTTCACTACCAATATGAATTTTTGACAAGAAAGTTCAAAATTTCATAATACACCAAGAATGAAATCTCCTTCAACCAATATGATTTATTTAGAAATGCTTGCATATGTGTGTGTCTACTGTCTAGACATGGTTGTGAAACATTACAAGTAACTAAGTACAGAGATACTTTATCGACATTAATGATGACAACGAAGGCTGAAATGAATCTCACATAGTGTGCCACAACTTGCTCTAGCAATTAACAATGCCGACACATTGTGGTCCTAACAAACAATAAAAAATATAATATGATTTTGGTGTTAGAAAACATTACAGTGAGAGATCTCCTCCTTAAAGATGGGTGCTATTTCTTATTTCTTATAATGCTTCAAGATTTTACTTATTGCATAGCTGCTTTTGATGTATCCTTTGTCTATATTATCGATTTGTCTTCTTGATTGTATTAACATGAGTAAAGGGGAACATTAATTTCTGCTTGGATATCTAATTACCAAACAACATCAAGATAGAACAAGTGATTTGAATTTCATAATATACTAATAATCTTTGACCACCTTTTACAATGATGATGTATTTGGAAATGCTTACTTGTGTATGCAAATATGGTCACTAACCATTACAAAGAAAGCGATAACGACAACTTGCTAGCCGTCAATGATGACGACATAAGTTGAAGAAACCTTGGTTAGCGTTCCGTGTCTAGCTTTAGGAAATCTTGAAAATTTCTAGGCATTAAATACGGTTATGAAGTCCTAAAGATTTCTCGGCATTAGATAAACATCACGGTTATAGTGTTCTAAAGATTCCTAAGTATTAAATAAACCTATACGGTTACGAAGTCCTAAAGATTTCTAGAATAAACATTATGCGGTTGTGGAATCTTAAAGATTTCGTCACAGCTACGAAATCTTAAAAAAATTCTAGATATTATATTAACGTGACACGACAAAGTTTCGAAGCTTTACAAGCATTAAACAAATAATCTATCTGTTTTAAATTATAAAATATTTTAACTTTTCTAAATAATTTTCTTTACTATGAATCGAGACGTAGATATATCCAAATACATAACAAAACTTATGTATCTAGAACGATCAAAATGTCTTATAATTTAGATTTAGAACGAAGGGGTAATATAGGGAGAAGTAATAACTTACAAGCCTTTTGGAAATTCACTCGGTAGACTTCCCCTGGACCTCTGCGCTTGTTCTTCCTCTACTCAACTTCCTTCTCGGCCCGGATTCATTTCACCGGCCTCCGGATTCCGGAACCTCACCGGCCTTCGGGGCGCCGTCGCAGCCTCCTCCCACCTCCCGCCATCAGCATAAAAAAATAAAAAAAAATGAAGGAAATCCCCTCTTCCCCTGACCACCGCCGTCGCCGCCGAACACATCTCTAGTCAGCTTCCACTGGAGCACGCCACCCCGAATTCTTCTCTCCAGTCGTTGCCCTCCTCCCCTACCCCCATATATTAAAGCAGGTTCGCAGATCCACCCGGAGTTGATCGATTCCTTCTTCTATTTCTTGCCAACAAAGCCCAAGCATTCTTGGATGGACTCCGTCACTGGCTGCGACGGCGGCAAGAAATCGGATTAGGACGAGGTGGGGATCAGGGTATTCGTCTTGGGAAAGGGGATGGGGGGTCTCTGCTCGAAGGTCTCAGCTGTAGACAAGTCACCGAGCGACACCGCGCTTGGCCGGAACCAGGTCGCCGATCATGAGCCGGGGGCGTCGCTGGGGTTGGAGAAGCCGCCGGTGTCCGGAGAGGCAGCTGCGCTGGCAAAGCGGCTGGACGAGCAGCAGCAGCAATCTTTCTCGTTCCTGGAGAGCGTCGTCCCTGGGGTTGCTTTTCATGCCGGCGCCAGTGGCGAAACGGGGTCCAGGACCTCGCCGCAGCTGACCAGGTCGCTGTCGCAGAGGGCTGGTGTGGGCAAGGCAAAAGCCGGCGCTGGCAAGGTTTGAGGAATTCTTGTGCCTCTTGTTTGATCTATGTTTAATTAGACCGCAATATAGCATGTTTTGTTAAGGAACAGTTGTTCCAAGTGATTCTTAGTCATTTATTAGATCGCATCAATATACACTGTATCTAAGATACATAAAAACTGAATAATTCTAATCATGATACTGTTATATATTGGGGACAGCACTCACTGTTTGTTCAGTATCTATAGTCTTCTTTACCATTTGACTGGGAATAGTTCAAGAAATTTTCTTGTAGCAGGAAACCATGCCATTCTGTATGTCTTATCAATAAAATTCTTATATTTGTATTTATACTTATTAGCATCCTGGCAAAAGAAATTGAGTTGTTAATGTTCTCTAAGACATCTTATAGTTAAAAATTAAATGGTCTGTCACGCACAAGCGCAATTGTCTATGCTATTGCATTTTGGCAGCTACATCATGTCCTTCAACTTCAATTATCAAATTTTATAGTATACCTCAAAGTCTAGGTTAGTTCTGTGTTTATGTCGGAGGTTGTTAGTTAGGCATCTCTATCATTAATATTGGTTCCTTTCCATATTGAAACAGGTTTCAGAAGTGAGCTCAATTTTAGGTAGGGCTAGCACTGTTGGGCTTGAAAAGGCAGTGGAGGTTCTAGACACACTCGGCAGTAGCATGACAGGTTTAAATTCTAGCAGTGGTTTTGTGTCAAGTTCTGCGGCAAAGGGAAACAAAATAGCCATGCTGGCTTTTGAGGTGGCAAATACTATAGTTAAAGGCTCTAATCTGATGCGTTCTCTATCGGAGCCTAGCATAAAGCATCTGAAGGAGGTGGTGCTTCATTCAGAAGGTGTTCAACACCTTATATCAAAAGATTTCGATGAACTGCTCAAGATGGCAGCTTCTGACAAAAGGTTTGTGCTTGTGTTCACTTCATATCATGTAACCTAATTTATCCATGCTTGTCGTGTGTGTTACCCTGCTAGATATGTATTGGAAATTGTAGTGTGCCTTTTATTTTTATCTTGAAATCAATACCTTAATTGGTTAATTCCAACAGGGAAGAGTTAGAAGTATTCAAAAAAGAGGTTGTTCGCTTTGGAAACCGTTGCAAGGATCCTCAGTGGCATAACTTGGACCGCTACTTTGAAAAGTATAGTTTTTTCTCAGTACCTGAATTTGTCAAGTGTTTACTTTAGGTTACTAACTTTTATTTCTGTTTGGATTCCATTAGGCTGGCATCCGAACAAACCCGACAAAGTCATCTGAAAGAAAAAGCAGAATCAGTGATGCAGAAACTGGTCACCTTGGTTCAAAATACAGTTGTAAGGATGCCCTGATTTGTTTGGCTACAATGGTTTATTTGCTATCCTATCCGAACTTGCTTGAGAATAAAAGGGTTTTGTTCATGTTGTTTCCAGTGAATTATAATATACAGTGCCATTTTGGCTACTTCCGTATTTCAGCTTGAACCAATAATAATTTAAAGACTCTATCTTGGCTGACAGTCAATAAAATACTGGGGCTGTTGTAGTTGTCAACATTTTATTTTGGTGCCATCTGACCAAAATTTTCTTTGGTTCCTCTAAAGTTTGTAGCCAGCATGATATTTACTGCCAGTTGAAGTATGCCCATGCCAGCTATGCTTTGTATTCCTGTTGTTTCAAAATGTTTGTCAACCTGTAAAGTGGAGTGACACAGTTAAGTTTTGATCATCAGTAGGCGAAGATGTTTCTAATTTTGCCAGATGAAGTTTCTACCACTATATTATTCTTGAAACTTTCATAATGTACAACTTTTCTGTTTTGCAACAATGTATTACACAGAAATTAGTAGTCAAAAGCGATGCCAAATGCTGTCAACCTAATTTTTTTTTCTGAAGTTGCTAGGAGCAGTATAATTGTATTATTTTGAATAAGGAATCCCTACTTCCCTAGCACCATTGATGAATTTGTGTGTGTTTTTATCATCTGCCAATTTGGCCTTCTTATTCTGGTTATTAATATCACATTATTCTCTCCCTACTTTTTTGCACTCAGGAATTGTATCATGAATTGCATGCTTTGGATAGATTTGAACATGATTACCGTCTTAAGCAGAAAGAACAGGATGGTTTGAGTTCAAGAGGTCAGTTTCATCAATTTCAAATGCGGAAGTAAATAAATATTATGGCTGCAGTATAAACAACTTGTTTCAGATTCTGCTCAATTTCCACGGGCATTTAAGCAGTAGGATAAAAGTGTCTGCACTTTTCTGAACGATATATTCACATTTACTTCTACATCTCATCCCATTCTGTGAATAGAGTTAGTTTGAACTTCTAATGGATTAGAGGCAACCTGTGATTCCTTTGCAGGAGACAGTCTGGATATACTGAAGCAGGAAGTGAAGGTTCAGAGTAAGCACGTTAAAAGTTTGAAAAAGAAATCACTTTGGTGCAAGAATTTGGAAGAGGTTGGTATGAGGTGCCTTTGCACAAAACTGTTATATTACCAAATGCTGGCAAGGGAAGACATTTTTAGGATATTGGTTACTACTAAAACATTTTAGGGCCCTGCTCAAACTGCAAGCATACTTTCCTATCATCTTATTTCAAGGTCTAAATATTTCATTTTTTTTTCTCAGGTGATGGTAAAGCTTGTAGATATTGTCCACTTCTTACATTTGGAGATATACAGCGCCTTCGGTTGTCCTGGTATAATCCTTACCTATGGATCCTACTTATTGTTGTTGCACAGTCTGAACTGCTGTTGAGTACTAGTGTTTCTTGATTGTGGTGCTTTGTGGACACAATAAACAAATTTTCTTTGTCTTAATGATATTTCTTATGTTTACTTTATCATATCAGACAGACCCACCCTGGTAACCCCTTATATGCTATGAGAATTGAGAATACATTCTGATGTATTTGATTAAGTATATCGTTCCTGCAATCAGTTGATCAATCCAAAAATCATAAATGGATGACTCCTTTGCGTTTATATTATATTTCATATTGGCTTTAAGATATTATGAATACTTGAGGTAGTTAATATTAATATTTGTTTATTGTTTGTCTTGTTTTGCAAAATACTGATCAAAAAACACTCGAACTAACGCAGGTTACCTGATGCACCTACATCGTTTAGTCCTGTTAGCAAAATGTTGGTTTAAACTTAGTTGCAATTCTGGGAGAGTGAAAATGTGCACCCATACCACTATCATATACGATAAATATATGGCACACTCCTTATCTGGAGCCGTTGCTAGGCGCACTGAGATTCACTTTTGACAGAAGCCTGTGATGGTGTTTCTTCCTCCACCTCCCTCCTCGTCTCATGTTTCTCTGCCCCGGTCCGCGCCTCCCTATGAGTGCGCCCCCCCTGTAAGCGTGCGTGTGCCTCCCCAGAGCATGATCCTAGCGCCCCTCTTCGTGATGCAGCAGCTGGATCCAGGAGGAGATGGGGAGCAGAGGAGGTTGTGGGGAGCAGGGGCAGCCCCTCTTCGTGATGCAGCAGTTGCCCCTCCTCTTCTTGATGCAGCGGCTGGATCCAGAGGAGATGGGGAGGAGCAGAGGCAGCCCCTCCTCTTAGTGATGCAACAGCTGGAGCCAGGAGATGGGGAGGAGCAGAGGAGGTCGTGGGGAGCGGAGGCAGCTGTTGGATCCGCCCCTCCTCCCCGTGATGCAGCAGCTGGAGGCTAGGAGGAGAAAGGGAAGAGCAGAAGGAGCTCATGGGGAGGAGCAGGGCCATGGCTGGCGTGCTTATTGGCGGTGAGGAAGACGGGCGGCGGTGTGAGCGATGAGGAAGAGAAAGACGGCTCCGTTAGCTCTGTTTGCTTCCATTTATTTCTATTAATTAAGATGTACGCTCCAGATAAGGAGGGCGCCAAATCCACTCTCTATCATATATTTGTACAGAACTTGCATGGTTTCCTCCTGTTATTAGAAATGTAATGTTTGACCCATATAACTGCAGAGTGCATCTGTGACTTGTCCAACGATTTTTTCCCTTTTGGGGTAAAAGATGTCTTCTTTGCCTACATGCTAAGAAAACTCTTCTCTTTCCCATTTTTTCCTTGGTTATTATGTTCAACAACAACGATTCTTGAATTCGTGATCTGTGGCATTGCTCTAAAGTTTCTTGCTTCTATCTTACTGCAGACAGTGAAGAGCCACAAGAAACTGCCAAACAACATAATAGATTGGGACCAGCAGGCCTCGCATTGCATTACGCTAATATCATCAATCATATTGACAATATTGTAAGTTCGCATACTCTTCTAGAGATCTTATTGAACTATATTTGTTATTAGAAGATAACTTGGCGAACCTTCTGCATCAACCATATTTATTGCAATGAGTCTTCAATCAAATCCCATTGCTTGTTTGAAGACTGTTATAAAATGAGCACTATCACAAAACTGTAACCAACTGTGGTTTATTCTATAAATTGGCATCACATCCTTTGGTGGCAACTTGTCTTCATGTGATGAACGCTTCGACTTATGTTTCTTTACAATTATTAACAATGATTGATCGATTGGTAGGTTTCTCGATCATGTGCAATGCCTCCAAACGCAAGGGATACGTTATATCATAGTTTACCACCTACCATCAAATCTGCTCTCCGTTCTAAGCTACAATCTTTTGAAATCAAGGAAGAGGTATGCCAGGCTGGAGTCTCAAATTTGCTAATTGCTATTATTATGAATGCACAATAGGAATCTATATGCCATGCTGTGCACCTGAACATAATTCTGCTAAATGAATGCAGCTTACAGCTTCTCGGATCAAAGCAGAAATGGAGAAGATTTTGCGATGGCTTGTCCCTTTTGCTAGTAACACAAATAAGTAATTTAATCTCACCTAATCACCTATGATCTGATGATTTACAGCCACAATGATTATTCATATTGTACTTCAAATGTAATTACTTGTTCATACCAGGGCACACCACGGGTTCGGTTGGGTTGGAGAGTGGGCAAATACAGGGTTAGCATCTTGTACAATCATTCTACACAGAAATTTATGGAACTGAAGTTTCTCAGTGATGTAAATGGAAAATGATGAAACTGTGATAGGTCACTGACAATCTCTTTTCTAATGCAGATCTGAATTAAACTGCAAGCTATCAGGGCATATGGACATGTCCCGAATCGAGACACTGTATCATGCTGACAAGGAGAAGACTGAAGCACTTATCCTGGAGCTGGTCGTGTGGCTTCATCATCTTATCAGTAAATCAAGAAACGCTAGTGGAGGTGTAAGGTCTCCCATCAAATCTCCAGTCAGCTCACCAACACAAAAGGGTGCTGCAATCAAACTGTTGCCAGGCAAAATGAACAATTCACCACCGGTTCTCACCCAAGAGGATCAGGATATGCTCAGGGATGTTAAGTACAGGAAATTTGTCCCTGGAATAAGCAAAAGTCAAGAGTTTGACACAAAGTCAAGTCACAGCAAACAGAGTAGGTTGAGCAAGAGCAACAGCCACTCTCCAGCCAGTGGCAACAGGAAAGAATTGCTCCCAGTTAGGAGGCCTTCCATGCTTCCAGTTATTGACTTCGAGATTGACAGGACCAAAGCTTTAGATCTAATTGACAGGCTTGACATCCTAAAAATACAATGAGCATTGAACCTAACTGGAAAAGAAACCTGAAATTTATGTGGTCATCCGCAGTCTTGAAACCCCAGCCGCGATGTAAACAATTATCGTGTATCAGCAGCAAGGCCGCCCGTTAGACTCTGTGGTGAGAAGCTAACAGTATGAGAAGCTGGTATCGCATATCCTTGTACCGAATAGAGTAGGAAAAAAATGTTGTAAAAATTACCTGTTGTTTCTACCTGTACAAGAAATGGAAAGTGCAAGTTTTGATAAAGGAAAGGGAGGGCGAAAAGGATCTAGGTGTTCTATATGTTCTCATGGCCACTAGACCGGAATAGTTTCTATGAACAGTAGTATCAATTCTTTTTTGCAGAAAACTTAAAAGCAGAGAAATCTAATTGATCATCCAGAACTATAGAAGCAACCAAATTAGGAAACGTTTCAACATTATTTCATTTCTCAAACCTAATTCCGTTACATAGACACATAGTTGAGCTCAGTCAATTGATCATACAAATCAGCTCGTTTGCTCTGGACTGTCTAACAACAGCAGGAGCATTTCTAAAGTATCGCGTCTTTGGATCATTAGATGGACAGCTATTCTGAATTAATTCCTCGTATAGGTGCAGGTCCATGGAAAACTGTCCTAGAGTGGTGCCACGAACGACACTAAATTGTGTTGTACTACGAACAAGTACACGTCTTTTATCTAAGGATCTCTGATATCCCCATTGTTCATGTTGGAGGTCTCTCCAGCGCCACCCATCCAAATTTGCCTTTCCTGTAGTCAGACAATATCCGGAAAGCCGCCTGGCTTGTGTCTCCATTGAACAAGTGAACAGAGAGCTTTGTGACAAACCTGCAGCTTATTAAAAAAATTATTAGAACATTAATTCCTAGTACTATGTCAGGACTTTTTTTTTGATAAAGAACTAGAGAGGATCAGTCAAAGCATACGTTTTACCGCAATCGCTATCTACATCAATCCTATATCGTCTTCGAAATGCTTCAGAACCTGTTTGACATGAGTCCATCAGCAATGAATTTAGACAAGCACAAAACAGAAGCATCAATACTTCATGAAACAACAGCATGCAAATGTTTGATTCTAAAAAGCAGACTGATCTTTAGGATGTATTACTATCATCTTATCTCTTAACTAGGGATGAAAACGGTACTGATATTTTTCGACCGTATTCGAGACCGAATTCGTTTAGAGGGGTTCAGATCTGTCTGTATCCGAGTCCAAATATTCAACATCCGATACCGTATCCGTATCCGAATACTTAAATCGTATATTTATGATGTCGACATCCAATCGTATCTTATCCGACATGATTGACATTATCCGTATTTGAATCTGAATTTGATCAGAAATATGAAAACAAATATGATATCGATGATATCCGTCCGTATCCGATCCGTTTTCATCCCTCTTAACTATAATGTATCCTCACTCTAGTCGCAAAATAAGTGGTATTTGAGGTTGTCTGAAGTCGACCATTTCCAAACCTTGTTTATAAATTACTTTGTGTTAGAATTTCGACACGAAAAATGATGAGTAGATTTGTTTCAAAACATAATTTCATAAAAGTATAGTTCTGTAAGTACTAGTCAAAGTTGTTTCGCATTAAAAAAAAAGTTGTTTCTGAAGGCCATGTGGATGTTGAAAACACCACTTATTTGTGATTGGGGAGAAGAGGGGGAGGGGGGGGGGGGGGGGTAGTCGTTAGCTTATAAGAAAACTGACCTGCTGCAGGATGCCTTATCAACATCTGCACAAGAATCGCTGCCACATCAGCGAAATCATATGACCTTTCTCCAATATCATCACATATAGCAAGCTTGAGTGCAGATGTCTGGTCACTAATTCGCATAGGCAAAATTCCAGGTGAATCTAACAACTCTAGGTCTGTTCCGAAACGAACCCACCTGTTCAGTCTCAGATGTTAGAAGCCCAATAGTGCAAATACAGAATTGTTTTGTATGGGTAAACAATACATATACATTATGTTTCTTAAAAAAAAAGTAAAATTACATGTATGCATCTACTATAGCTTACTTCAGCTCTCTTGTGACACCTGGCCTAGGTGCTGCTGGGCACATTCTTCGTTTTAGCAAGCGATTAATCAAGGAAGATTTGCCAACATTTGGATATCCAACTATTCCAGCTCGAACCTTAAGTCAAAACAAAAATAAGAAGCAAAGTAAACATGTCTGGTTGATCACTATATTTATCTTGAATAATCAGGATATTATTAAGCTTCAAACAAGTTCCAAAATACTAGTATATATGAATGTCCATAAAAGTGGGTTACTATAATCAGAAACAAATGGTCTTGAAACTGCCTAGTTCAAACCAAAATCTGTGAGTGTTATGCTAATCATTTGGAAAGAAGACTTGAGTTCTATGATGTCTCAAGCAAGTCCTGTCCCATACTAATTTGCACAAAATGAGTAACTAAATGAACCAATAAAACATGAGGAACCAACAGGATATCAAATATCAAATGGATTACCGGACGAGGAAGTAGTCCCTTTTCCTTTCTCTTTGTGTTCACAACAGATGCTACCGATTTTGCCATCCTACCTAGTTTCATTGTACCCTGCACTCCAGCAAAGGAAATGGTGGCAAGTGAATGATATATGCATCAGCGAATCAGCCAGATAGACCAAATCAGTTAGCTGTCAGGCTATCTTACCATGCCCAGCTGGCCGTTGGAGAAAACAACTTTGGTGCCCTGATTAGCAAAGTAAGTAGCCCATGCATTCCTATCCTCAGTTGAGATCATGTCCTCGCGATTCAATACTATGATCCTTTTCCGGTTGCCTAGCCATGAGTCCATCTGATCATACATAACATGACTCAGTACAATTTGAAGTTGTTCTTTTGTACAGATAAATACGAGCAATCACCAAAAGCATAACCTTAGGATGGCTGGTGGACAAGGGAATCCGAGCATCACGGATCTCTATAACAACATCCATGAGCCTCAATTGTTCCTTCAATTCTTTCTCTGTTTTTGCAATATGACCAGGATACCACTGTGAATTGACAATTGAAGAGGAAAAATGAATATGTTAGACATTATCTTATTTTACCGCGGTGGTGAGCTCATATGCTTGTTAGTGACTTAATTCCACTAATGCACACCTTATGTATACCTGCACTGGGCGCAGGGATCTGGTCCAGTAACGCAAATCAGCATCCAAGGTTTCCCAGTACCTCTCTTCATTAAACTCGTCGGTGGCATACTGCGAGAGGCCTAACCTCTCTTTCTCATATAAACCAAGCAATGTGTCACCAGCAGCAACCTAATAATCCACCATAGCATGAGCAAAGCAAACATAGTGCATCAGATACTCAGAAGGATACCTATGACTGTGCTGTGCCTAATACAACTTATAACTGCTGCAAACAGTATCATTAATTATGAGCCATAATTACTTTCTAAATGGATCTCTTATACGAATTAGTGATGAGCATGAAGTTTTCAGAGGCAGTTCACAAGCAGTTGAAGACTGAAGCTGAGGCATTAGTTAGTCGACAATTGGATGGTAACAGAAAGGTAATTACCTAACTATGTTTTTGGCCCAAGACCTGGTCCGTTTTGGTTGTGAATGCCGATTTTGTTCTTTTGTAACTTAAAAATCTGATGATTCGAAGGAACGGGCAGGCTTGAATGAGCCCAGGAATTATACCCACTGATCAAGATTATACAAATTAGACAATCATTCCGGCCGGGAATCGTCCCTGGGTAGCCGAACAAGCCCTTACAGTGATTCGTTCTTTTCTTCTGTAACCTTTTACGCAACTGCACAGCTACAATTACTAACAGTCTGAACTCTGAAGTAGTAGAAGACACCGACTCTGAAACTAATGTTATAACAAACCACACATATGCAACAACGAAGTTTTTCTAGGGGGTTCCATTGGCGACTCGGCAGCACACATCACAAGGGTTGCCGTAGAATAAGCAGGGTGCAGGGGTACATGGAACAGAAAGACAATTCCAATCAGCAGTTCAGCACGCCCAAATAGAGCAGCCGAATGCAATCTAACACCTCCAAATTCGAGGGCTACCGGAAGCTAAACATCTAACACAATAATCGAATCGAAGAAGCAGAAGAGGAGGGGGATAAAAAGCAAAAACCGATTGGTGTGAATAAATCAGCCAGCCACGAACCATGGCGGATTCGCCAACTGCGTTGAGAAGCACTCGGCGGTGAAGCGTCCTGATGGGTAAAGGCGCCGCCTTGATCCTGCACGGCCCCCGCGCCGGCGCCGGCGCCGGCGAGAAGGAGGTGGTGGGCGCGGCCCAGGAAGCGGCAGCCATGGCGAGGGGACAGGGGAGAAGGGGAGCGGTGGATAGCCGAAACGGGTGGGCTTTAGTTAACGGCGCTATGCCGCTATGGATGATACGGCTGGCTGTCAACGGGCCGAGCTTGGGTGAGCCAGTCTAGGCTCGGCAGCTCGACCTCGTCACGAACTTGGTCTTGATCCCGGCTCGGCTCGTTGTTCAGGCTTGAGCTCAGCTCGTATGTGGAAGGGTTGAAGCCTTGAAGGGAAAGTAGTGCTAGCGTTTTGTGTACTCGTCAATTGGTCATCAGCATTCAGCAACCATAGGTCATTTGGAAGCTCTGCAAATTCAGTTGTACGGGATGCTGTTTGGCCGCCTGAATACACGGATGAATAGGATAGCATACTTGAAATGAAACTCATAAAGAAAAGGCAAGCTTCAGGTCCTATTAGGCAGAGCTTCCAGAGTTAATTATCTGCTGAATCCAGCAAGAGCTCTACCCTAACAGTTTTTTATTGAAATGAACTAAAAAAGGTTGAGAGCTGGAAAAAAGTAGCTTCGCATGATTTTGTGAAGTGATTTTCCATCGTGATTTTCAGAGTTTATGTGCTAAAGAATCAAAGAGAATCACTTTCAGCTACAGAACCATCACTTCTCTTAGAGAATCAGCTTCCATAGAGAATAAAAACAAATGGAGCTCTACTAAACGGGCCTTGATGTGATTGGTGAGCTTCAAAAGCCAGTCTCTGAATTTATTGGCAGGCCTAGTCTTGATCGATTCAATGTGACGTCAACCATTAAAGAGACATCTTGAGTCTTGAGTCATGGCATACCCATGTCTTGTTCTTGTATGATAAGTACAGATTATGTACCTTGCTGTCTTGCATTATAATTCATAACTTTTGAACCAGGAAGCGATAACAAAGTATCACAAGTCAGGAGCAATATATATGTAACCTAAAGAAGCTCGACAAAGTTTTCATGAAATATCTGCGCACATTTTGTTAGCTCTAATTCATACATTCACATTAGACTGTACAATATAAATACAACAGCTGCACCACCCTGATACACTGCAGCAAAGCTTGCTCAACCCAGCATGCTAGACAGATTGCTTACATCTTACTACAAGGCATCGCCCAGGTGCCTGTGATCAAACAGGAACTTCAACAAATCCTAACCATTTCTACAAAACTTAGCAATTACTCGGGTCAGTCCAGCGGCCGCAGAAAGACTGCCTTTGACTCTTGAGACATCATGAGCATAGGAAGCATAACGAGTTTCTCAATGATGAGCCACGCAAAATGGGAGAGCCGCAGTCCACTGAGCATCAGTAAGATCCTTCGATAGTGTTCTCTTCTTTTTTTAATCAAGAACATTAAGCATCGTGGAAGGTCTCTAGACAAAGTAGTCTTGTCGCACCACGGCAATGAAATCTCCAGAGAGTAAATCATCCTCTTTCAGTTTTCCTCCTGTTTCACCATTGCCTTGGATATGCCAATATATTGGGGAAAGAGGAGCATACAGATCTGTAGTTGCAAAATAAAAATAGTTAGTTACCACTGTATCGCTTTTGATACGAGATTCAGATTTCATAAGCCAAAAGATTTCACATGGAGAAGTGGATATCTATCAATACCCATCAAAGAAAAGCTATTTATCTTTTCATTTTTCCTGAAGAGCAAGAATACATAAAAACAGCTAGGTTCTATGGCCTTGCAAAGCAATCTAGAGTTTTAGAAACAAACTTTAATAAAGAATTTAAAAAGGACACCCGTGTTAGCAGTCAACACATCAAAAGTGGTTGGTGGCAGGTCCAATTTCAAAAACTTAGAAATGGTGGACAATTATCAACATAAAAATCTCCAGGTACTCGTAGCAAATCACCAAATAAATTTTCAATTCAACCAACTTTGCTGCTAAAAAATTGACCAACCATAGCAGGGATTGTAGAGTTGGCACCCAATACAGAGTACGATAGTAGCATAAAGTACCAACTCTTAACAACTACCAACTTCTATGATAGAATCGACAATAGAAGGCTGGCAAAGGAGAAATGTGTAGTGTGAAACAAATTTACCATACAGGTTTTCTAGTCAAAGACTTTCCCTGCTACAAAATTGAATATACTTCAGTAAGATTGCCAAATTGATACTCTGTACGACCATAGCTCAAAGTAAAGCTCTAATGCTAGAAGGCTACTAATTTGGAAATGGGCAATTTATGACATCACCAAAGGTCTAAGTTCAAGGAGAACTTCGTAAGCATGTTTGCATAATGTAGTCGTCAAGCCAAAAGTGCATATGATGTATCACATAGCAAACATTCATCTTTCCAGTAGAGAAGGGCTAAATCATGATTCTTTAAACTAAGAAGCATTTACCTGAAGAAAGGGTTGGATCATGTTCTCTTGTAGAATGCAGTACAACAGTACCAGTAAGCACAGTAAGAAACCCACAAATCTCAGAAGCAATACTGCTTATACTCTGCCCGGACCAGTCCTAGTTGTAATAAAAAACCTTAGTTTCACAAGAACAAAATATTTGTAATTTATGGAAGTTTTGGAAAATTAGAATACCTTAAACATTATGGCACTTGCTAAAATTGTGAGGGATGTGAACATCGCATAGTAGATGGGAGAAACAACTGCGGTATTGAAAGTATCTAATGCCTGGAAGTTCAACATGACGTGGAAGGGCAAATCAACATTGTAAACATCATTACCTAGATTTTAAAGTTAATCCTGGCTGTACCTTGTTCAGGTAAATTAATTGAATAATTATGCATGTTGCTGAAACAGTTGCAAACAACCAAGTCTGGAAATAGCCAGCCTGGTTTATACCCTCAATTGTAAGCTTGATAGCAATGCCTACCGCCTTGATGCTCATTACCTAGCAAAAGAAAAGGCAAAATAAAACACTCAATAAAAACCAAAACGAAGTTGGTCTCAGAGGTATGCCGATGGACATCATTTACCGTCAAAGATCCTATCACCGAGCAAATTCCCACATAAACTACTATGTTGGTCTGCCCATAACGGGGTGCACAGTGAAGTATCAAGATCAGTGAGATCGCCAATGCAGAGACAGCATAACAAAGAAAGGCTGCAGAAAGCAATGAGAGACATTACATAATGTATGTCAAAAAATAGGTTCGTTTTGGTGACTCAACATGTTGTATCAGAATGCATCAGTGATCAGTCATCATTCAATATTTTTAACTAGGTATATAAAAAACTAATGATAGTAGGGAATACCAGGTTGCGTAGCCAAGTGCCAGATCTGTGTCACTGAGCTTGGTGTCTCTTCCTCAGGTGCATGGAGGATGATAACGGTTGACCCGACTATACAGAGGACACAACCCAACACGCCCATCCGCTGCAGCTTCTCATTCAGGGTGAAATGGGCTAGAACAGCACTGCTCCGTAGAGATCACACACAGGAATACATGTTTTTTTTTAAAAAAAAAGAAAAAGAAAAAATAAAATACACAAATTTAGCCATCTCCACTCTCCGGATGGTATATAACAGCCATTTAGCAATCACAAATTCACAATCCTACCTGACAATTATGCTGAGCGCGCCAAGCGGGGTGACAAGAACAGCTGGCGCAAACATGTAGGCCACGAAATTGGCAATCTCCCCAATGAGCACTGCGAAGTTTCGAGCATTTCAATTATTTCTGCTAGACGCCGTGAATAATGAGGCAGCCAAAGGAATCAGGAACGTACTCGTAACCATCCCAACCCACCAGAGTGGCTCCAAGAGGTACCCATAGCCTCCAACACCTGCAAATTCCCATCACCAACGCAAATTCACAAATGTTCGTCGAAGGGAGAAGGAGCGAACAACGAAAAGGCCATGAACGAGGCTGACTTTTCAATTGTTCGTCACATAGACGGCTAAAAATAGAATGAAACAAAGAATTCGACGCGCAGCCCACGGGACCAACGACAGAGAGAAAGAGAGAGAAAGGAGGCGCCTTTCTCGGCCGCCGGTGACGGAGAGGAAGCGCGCACCTGCGCGGGCGCCGGCGGCGGCCGCCCGGCGTAGGCCCTTCTTCTTGACGATGAAGCTGACGCCGATGAAGGCGGAGGAGGCGACCGCAAGAAGCGCCCCCGTGAGGTTGGCAGCGAAGAGGTCGCCGGCCGCGGCGTTCGGAGGGGCGGGAGTCATCGACGGCGTGCAGCGGCGACGGCGCGAGGCCGGCGCATTTGGGGCGGGCCCAGGTTGGAGGTTGGGATCTGTTTTGTTTGGATTTTTCGTGTTTGAAATTTGTGCTTATTCACCTGGGGTGCGTGTGCGTGAGGCTGGAGGGAGGAGAGAGAGAGAGAGAGGCCGCGACAGGAGCGGACAAGTGTGTGCAACTGGAGATGGAGATTCAAAGGTGGGCCTTGTTTAGTTTGGGAAAATTTTTGGATTTCGCTACTGTAGCACTTTCGTTTGTTTGTGGCAAATATTATCCAATCATAGACTAAGTAGGATCAAAAGATTCGTCTCGCGATTTACAGGTAAACTGCGTAATTAGTTTTTGTTTTCGTCTATATTTAATGCTTCATACATGTGCCGTAAGATTCGATGTGACGGGAAATCTTGAAAAATTTTGGGAACTAAACAAGGCCTAAAGAATGGAAAGGAAAAGTTTTGCATGCTATGATTCGTTTACGTCTTTGCTTGGAGTACATGCGATGTGCACACGGCTATGATCGGAAATGCACATATGTATGTGTGAAAAGAATTCTAGTGTGAGACATTGATTATCTTTGGTGTGGGTATATAGGAAGAAAGGAAACATTCATCTCAGTATCTGTATCTCCATCCAATTTAATCGTAAATTGTTGAAGATATTAATATTTTATAAATGGTACTCTCCCTATTCCAAACTTATTATGTTTTTACTCTCATTAGATACATTATTTATGTTATATATACACATGTACTGTATATCCAATGCATAGCAAATGTATCTAGAAAAGCCGCTTTGGCACCAGTTCAAATAAAAATCTAAATTAGATGCATAGCTATAGATGAAATATTGCATGTATAGCATTTGTTTGCATGTGTAGCACTTAACCACACACTAATTCTCTCTCTCTCTCTCTCTCTCTCTAACACACACACAACTAATTTGGATTACTATTTTTGTTTTGTTTATAGTCAAACTTGCTTACTAATTTACATTACCATTTTGTTTTGTTTATATTCAAACTTGCTTAGCATCTCAAAGAGTTTCCAAAACACACTCCCAATCTCGATTTTTTTGAAAGATTGAAAAAATTGCTCCCCAATAACTCTGTAACTTAATTCCCAATCTTTCCGCACTTAGAAAAAATCGATTGGTGGACAGGGATCCTAATGCAAACATACACGAGGGAAAGAAACCATAAAAGTGCCTAGAATGATTTGCAAATAATCTAGGATTTCTGGTGAAACTTTATACATTTTATTAGGAGTGAGATTTTGGAAACTGTTAGAGAAGCAAAACAAACATACTCCAAATTTTTTTTAGCCACTTGTAAAACTCGCTGATTTACTAACTGAATATTTTTAGAAACTATTGGAGATGTTAGATCTTCATCTTTGGTCGCTGAAATTGACGAAGTCTGCTACTGATGCCTCAGTCCAATCTTCGAAGGTGATCATAGGGTAGGGTTTGCGTCTATGTATTCATAGCAGTGAGTATACATGTGTTATGAGTGGCTACGTACAGAGGTGGAGCTGGGGGGTGCCAGCAGGGGCCGTGCCCCCCCCCCTATGCGGCAAAAAATTTTAGAACTCCTCCTCAGCGATTCAATGGCCCAGCCCAACAACAGAATACGGAAAGGTTGTAGACGTCTCGCAGCGACAAAAAATTAGACCTTGTTTAGTTCATGAAAAAAAAATTCCGCGACATTGTAGCACTTTCGTTTGTTTATGGTAATTATTGTCTAACTATAGACTAACTAGGTTCAAAAGATTCGTCTCGTCAATTTCGACCAAACTGTGCAAATAGTTTTTATTTTCGTCTATATTTAATACTCCATACATGCGTCTAAAGTTTCAATGTGACAGATAATCTTGAAAAATTTTGGATTTTTGGGTGGAAGTAAACAAGGCCTTAACATCGACAACGGCGCCTCGCTACTCGCGTCGGTGTCGCTTCCAGTTCCCCGCGCGCGATCCCAATCAGCGTTCAATCATTCAGAAGCGAAGTGGACCATAGTCTGCAGACAAGCGATCTCTGTAACTCTGTGTTCGCCAGGCCGGCGGCCGCCAACAGCGAGCGCCGAGCACCAAGCAACCGGTGGATGAAAAAAAAAGTAAGTTTTTTATCCTCTTTTCTAAAAGAGTCAAGTTTATGTGTTGTCGCAACAATTATTATGATTAAATGGATATTTATATTATATATATATACACACACATTTTGCGGGTCCTCTCTGGCCAAACTGCCCCCCCCCCTTCTCATTTCGCTGGGGCTACGTAGTACTCTGTAATTGAAAAAAAAAAACTTTGGTCACCCAATTTTACAGGAAACAAGCAGATAATGGTGTGTCCATAGCAGAGAACCCACGAGAACCAAGGCAAACGAACTAATGCTAGCGGAGTTGTTAGATGGGATCAAGGGTGAAGGTGGCAGGATTTGCGCACGTACCTACGACAGCGCACGGCCCACACCCATACGCCTCCGGCTGTCGCGATCCAGATCTCATCACGCACCACCACCAGCCGGGCCGCGCGGGACGTGGTGGTCCAGTCTAGCGGCCAGCAGATGTCAACGGGCCCGTTCTCCCATTCTCCGCGCGGAATATAGATTTTGCTCCTATGAAAAATTATATTGAGGCTCGGGATCCGGGATGGTATGCATACTCCCGTACCTGACTCTAAAAGCTCATATACTTGCAAGGTCCAATAATTATGATATATATAAGCAAAGTTGAAACTATATTCTTTCACTTTCTCAGTCTCAGATGTGAATCTTTGCGGAAGAGATTTGTTTATATACCATTAGTATGAATTCGTGAATATATAAATAGTTGACATCACATAAACTAATATGAACTAACGCGGATATGGAGAACCCTACGGGGATTATTCTCCGAGGGACGAGGATGGGGAGAAAATCTACCCCGTGACATTTGGCAGGGACGGGAATAGGGGAAGTTTCTTTACCACGAAGACAGGGATAGAAAAGCACTCCTGACAGGAAATTTCCCGTTGACATCTCTAGGCCAGCGCTGCCGTCACCGATGCACGTACGGTACACCTCCTCGTGACCGCGAGTGATACTCACCCAGCCAGAGCCTGCAGGTGCCGACACAATCCGCGATTGGCCAACAACCAACCCATCATCAACTCTAACCTTGGAGGATCTGATGGTCGGTGAACGGTGATCCTTCCTTTCCTTCCCGTCGGCCGCGCCCCCCCTCCTGGCTCTCACTGCGGACGGCAGACTGCAGGTTTTCACGTGCCCTGTCCCTATCCATCCTCGTCGGATCTGATGGTCGGTGAACGGTGATCCTTCCTTTCCTTTCCCGCCGGCCGCGCCCCCTCCTGGCTCTCGCTGCGGACGGCAGACTGCAGGTTTTCACGTGCCCTGTCCCTATCCATCCTCGTCCTCTGACTCTAGCGCGGCTCGCACTCCATTTAGCTGATTGTTTCTGCGCCCTCCGTCCCAAATTATAAATTATTCTAAGAATTTTGAAGAATCAAACTACTTCAAGTTTGACTAAATTTAAATCATAAAATAATAATATTTATGATTTGGGGATAGGTCTACCGATTGGTGATCAGCTGGGGTCGGTTTCCTGAGGTGGATTTCTCGTTTGGGATTTAGCACATCTCCTCTTCTCCCCCGGTCCTTTTCCTGCTCCAAACATGGTTCCTTCTAGGCTCAAGAGAGGCTTAATTTCCGGGTTGCCTTGAGCTCAGCTAAATTAGTACGGGAAATGTGACTCCAATGAAAACGCTAGTGTCATAGCTTAATTCATTCACGAACAATGAGAGTTTTTTTACCAAAGTCAGCTAGGGAAACTCTAGCCTATTTTTTAATTTTTTTAATAATGTAGACCTGTTTAAATTCGCTTTCACGGGGAGTCGAACCTAGGTCTGTTGATGCTACTCAGGTACTTTAACCACTAGGCTAGAGGCTCTTTCATGAACAATGAAAGTTCAAGCACTAGAATAAAATGCACTTGATAATTTATTGGCTGAATTGAACTTAAAGTGCAAAGTTTGAGGACTGAATCGTTCACCTTGTTATTTCTAGGATAAAACCGAGGCAAACAAGTTTAAGGACTGAAACAACCATTTAAAAACTTCAAGAATAAATTGAATCCTAGATGATAGTTGAAGGATAAAATAGTTATTCCGTAAAAAAAACAGTGATACTGTGTTTTTTTAAAAAGAATGGAAGAAAAAGTAAAAAACATACTATCAGCGAGGCATAAAGATGTCAATGGGGGCCCATGACCCGCGACCCGATGGGTATTTACTCTATTAGGGTACCAATATGAAGTGAAACCAGTACCCATGGGTACATAAACGGAGCAAACCCTTCACCCATTGGGTACGCGGGTATGGGGACGTTGTAGTAGTCCCCATACCCATTTACCCATGGGTGAAAAATACCCAGCCCAAAACTAAAGAAGCCCACCAGCCACCAATCCACCGGCAGCCCATACACTGAAACCCTATGTAGTGCTAGCAAAGTACTACTCTCTACTACGTGATTTGTATGGACAATGAACTATTATGGTGTTGTGACTAGTGGTTGCAGCAGAAATTATTATGTTGCTATTTGCTAGGTATATGGTGAGGTGGTTATGTGACGATGCTTGTGAATGGCTATGTGACGATGCTTGTGAATTGCTACTACGTGACTGGTGCTTGTGAATTGTTGATGTTTGGCGGGTATGGGTGACCCGCCGGGTCTAATTTACCCATCCGGGTATGGGTCTGGGGAAATTCTCCCACCCATCACTGTATATGGGGATACCCGTGGTGTCATATTGTTGTCACGGGAATGGGTCTGAAGAGTTCATACCCGATGGGGATTTACCCATTGCCAACACCAGCGAGGCAGGAGCCAACCAGCATCATCAGACTAAACCGAAACGATGTAGCGTGGCCATTGTTTTTTTTTAAAAAAAATCTACTTTTCCTTTCTCAACTTTTACGAAAGTCCGCCTTTTCTCCTTCAACTCCAAAGCCGGGCAAATCACATCTCTTAACCTTTTAAACCGTACATTTTACCTCTCCAGAGCGGTTTCAAAGGCAGTTTTGCTACAATGAATAGTGGTTTTGCCTTTTTTTTTATTATTTTGGCTGAATATTTGAAAAATCATAGTAAATCATAGAAAAAACATAAAATAGAAAATCTAATTTTTAGACTCCACATAAGTCGATCTATATAGCAAATATATAATATAGTATGCTTCAGTATAAAGTTTTTGCTATAAAGGTTTTGTCCTTTTCTTTTATTTATTTATTTATTTGGCTAAATCTTTGAAAATCATAAAATAGAAAATATAATTTTCTTAGACTCCATATGAGTATATATACATAATGAACATATAATATATGTATGTTTTAGTCCGACAAAACAATTATAGAAGCTGCAGTTGTGAACTACTTCATTTAATTACAGAAAAGCATATATCTAAAGTTACAACAAAAGAATTATACTAAAGTATACCATATTATATATTTACTATGTAGTATGTTCATGTGGAGTCTAACAAAATTGTATTTTATATTTTATGATTTTTTGTAATTTACTTTGATTTTTCAAATATTTAGCCGAAATAAATAAAAAAGAAAAAAAAGACAAAACCTTTATAGAAAAAACTTTGTACTAAAGCATACCATATTATATGTTCATTGTGTAGATCTACTTATGTGGAGTCCAACAATATTGGATTTTCTATTTTATGATTTACTATGATTTTTCAAATATTCATCCAAAATAATTAAAACAAAGGAAAAACAAAGCCAGAGTCACTATAGCAAAACCATTGTTCACGGTGGCAAAATCGCCTTCGAAACCGCTCTAGGGAGGTAAAATACACGGTTTGAAAAGTTGAGGGAGGTGGTTTGACCGATTTTGGAGTTAAAAGGAGGAAAAACAGACTTTCGTGAAAGTTGGGGAGGAAAAGTAGACTTTTTTTTCTTCTCTTTTTTTCTCTTTCTTTCTTGCCTGCTGGTGCGTGGGCTGATTGTAGCCGTAGGAAAATGAACGAACCCATCGGCCTGCAGCAAAATTGGGCCTTTGATCATAGTTCCGTGCGTCGAGTTCTTTTAACACGGGCCATGCACATAATTTCGTACTTCCTGGGCCTGTGGCCCATATGCAATTTCGTACTTCCTGCGCCTGTGGCCCATATGCTCTGTCTTAGTGTATTGACTGTCCACTACGAGTCAACCCCATCCTGGCGGTCCTGGTCCGGTCCACAGCACTTCAAGTCGGCTGACCGCGGCGCGCCCAGCAGCAGGAGAGATACGATACGATTGCCGACCTAATCCAGCGGCAGCCAGGCACTCACCAAGCAAACGTCTTTAAATCTGGCCCCTTGACGCGCAGCCGGAGAGGGGCATCACCCCTCGTGCGTGTGCCCTCGCCTCTCCCAGCGCCGCCCGCCCCAATCCCCTCCATCTCAAAAAATGGGAATTGCCGCCGCCGCCGCCACCACCACCACGTCCCGACTCCTCCACTACCACGCAGCCGCTGGCACGGACCGCCATCACCGGCACCAGCTCAGGTACTCCGCGAGTCCGTTTCCTCTCTCGCTGCGCTGCGGCTCCGGCCGGCGTGAGGCGGCGGCGGCCCGGGCGCTCCTGCCCGACCGCGTCACCCCGTTCTCCTACGGCGTGGATGAGGACGCGGATGACCACCCGCGCGAGGAGTGCGGTCTAGTCGGGGTCGTGGGCGACCCGGACGCGGCGTCGCTCTGCTATCTGGGCCTGCAGAAGCTGCAGCACCGCGGGGAGGAGGGGGCCGGGATCGTCGCCGTGGGCGGGGACGGCAAGCTCAAGTCCGTCACCGGGCTGGGCCTCGTGGCCGACGTGTTCGGGGACCCGTCCAGGCTCGCCTCGCTTCCGGGCCCCGCCGCCATCGGGCACGTGCGCTACTCCACGGCCGGCGCCGCCGCGTCGCTGCGCAACGTGCAGCCGTTCCTGGCCGGGTACCGGTTCGGGCAGGTCGCCGTGGCGCATAACGGCAACCTCGTCAACTACCAGGCGCTGCGGAACAAGCTCGAGGCCAGGGGATCCATCTTCAACACGTCCTCGGACACGGAGGTCATCCTCCACCTCATCGCGACGTCGCTGTCGCGGCCCCTGCTCGCCCGCGTCTGCGACGCCTGCGAGCGCCTCGCGGGGGCCTACTCGCTCCTGTTCCTCACGGCCGACAAGCTCTTCGCCGTGCGCGACCCGCACGGGTTCCGCCCGCTGGTGATGGGCCGCCGCCGGAACGGCGCCGTCGTCTTCGCGTCGGAGACCTGCGCGCTGGACCTCATCGACGCCACCTACGAGCGCGAGGTCCAGCCCGGGGAGGTGGTCGTGGTCGACCGCCGCGACATGTCGGTGGCCTCGGCCTGCCTCGTCCCGCACCGCCCGCGCCGCTCCTGCGTCTTCGAGCACATCTACTTCGCGCTGCCCAACTCGGTGGTGTTCTCCCACGCCGTCCACGAGCGCCGCACCGCCTTCGGGCAGGCGCTGGCCGAGGAGTCCCCCGCCCCGGGCGCCGACGTCGTCATCCCGGTGCCTGACTCGGGCTTCTACGCCGCGCTCGGGTTCGCGCGCGCGTCGGGGCTCGAGTTCCAGCAGGGTCTCATCCGCTGGCACTACAGCGGCCGCAGCTTCATCCAGCCGACACAGGCGATCCGGGACCTCGCCGTGAAGCTGAAGCTCGCCCCCGTGCGCGGCGTCATCACGGGAAAGAGCGTCGTGGTGGTGGACGACTCCCTGGTGCGCGGCACCACCTCGAGCAAGATCGTGCGGCTGCTCCGCGACGCCGGCGCGCGGGAGGTGCACATGCGGATCGCGAGCCCGCCCGTCGTGGGCTCCTGCCTCTACGGCATCGACACGCCGAGCGAGGGCGAGCTCATCTCCAACCGGATGGACCTCGATGGCGTGCGCAGGGAGATCGGCAGCGACTCCCTCGCCTTCCTGTCGCTGGACAAGCTGCACAGCATCTACGGCGAAGAGTCGGGGGACTACTGCGACGCGTGCTTCTCGCGCAAGTACCCTGTGCTGCCCACGCTGGCCGACCCGGCCGTCGAGCCGGACGAGTGAGCCGGGAGCAGCCGAGCAGGTGAGCTCTGCTCTGTTTCGTCTGCCTGTACTTTTAGGTTGTTGGATTCAGCTCTGTTCGTAGTGTTGGACAATTTTGCGCGCCTCAAGGCTGTAGCTTTATAATACGATGTAGCGCTTTATCATGGAACTGATGGATTACCAATAAGAAAATGACAAAAGCCAACATCTAGTAATTGTGTCCGTCCTTGCTGTTTGCTGTTGTGCTCTTTATCACGTTATTTTACTGCTGATCAAATTATCCTTGTCATTGGCATTGCTAAGTTCTGGCTTCAGAGCACAATTTTGCCTGCAGCAGTGGGGTCAAGCTGCTAGCTAAACACACCATAAGAAAAGTGAACTTGCTGTTTTGCACAGTTTTATGCTTTGTGAAGCAACTCCACAATTTTTTACCCAGAAGAATCAACAGTGAGTGAAAACATTATTTTGCCATAGGACCTCACTAGTACTACTTGGGCCGTGTTCGTCTTCATTACCATTTCCCGATAGCCTCTAGGACCTTGCTGTATTGTCCGCTAAACGCAGCCCATTCTAAACGCAGCTTGCAAGAACACCGAAGAACGTTGCCATCCATCTATCTAACGTGATAGTGGTACACTATCTGTACTCCATAGGTATGCATATGCATGCTTCTGTCCATGGATCAGTGATTGCCGGCCTTTGCCTTGTAAACGTAAGACGTTGAGAAGTAGGCGAAAGCGAGAAGCTCCAACGCGGTGAGCGCTGCAAGCAGCAGGTAGAAGTAGTCGAGGTGACCCCGGTTGAGGTCGTCGGCGAACCAGCTGGTGCCGCCGTTCCTCGTCGTAACCCCATCGATCACCGTGATGAGGAAGCTGCTGATGAAGCTGCCGACGCCGAGGACGCTCAGGTAGAGCGCCAGGCCGAGGCTCTTGAGCGCCCCGGGCACCTGGTCGTAGAAGAACTCCTGCATGCCGACCATGATGAACACCTCCGCGGCGCCGAGGAGCACGTACTGCGGCACGATCCACCACAGGCTCATGGGAACCGCTGACGTGCCAGAGCCATCCACCACCACCACCAGCAGGCCGCCGCTGGCGGTGGCGGCGTCCCTCGCCACTCGCAGCCGCTTCATCTCCACCAACGCGGCGACGACTAGAGTGACAAGGGACAGCGCGATCCCCGTGCCGATCCGCTGCAGCATGGTGATGCCCGAGGCGACGCCAGAGACCCCGCGCGCCACGGGCACCAGGACGCGGTCGTAGAGCACGATGCAGGCAATGATGCTGGTGCCGAGGAAGCACTGCAGCGCCGCTGGGGGCACTTGGAACGACTGCCCGATCCTCCGGTCCAGCGTCGCCGCCTGCTTGGTGAAGAGCGTGGGCGGCTGCGCGAACACCACGCCGTAGAGCAGGCACGTCGCCCATATCGGGAACAGCCTTGCCAGCCCCTTCACCTCTTCCGCGAGCACGGCGTCCTGGGGGAGCTCGCCGTCACCGTGTCCTAGCTCCACCGACCCGGCCTCACGCGACCTCTTCTGGATCCTCCAGGCCACGAAGGCCTTGCGGACCAGGGAGAACGTGCTGGCACTGGCACTGCCACCACCACCGTAGAACCTGTAGGTCCTCGTGCCAAGCAGGAAGATGGCGAGCGCGAGGAGCATGGCTAAGGACGGCACGCCGAAGCCGAGAGCCCAGCCGATGTTGTCCTGCACGTAGCTCATGAGCGCGATCGTCACGGTGGCGCTCGTGCAGAGCCCCATATACCACCAGTTGAAGAAGGAGGCCCGGGACACGGACTCGTCGGGGTCTGTCGCGTCGAATTGGTCGGCGCCAAAGGCCTGGACGCAGGGCTTGTGCCCGCTCTGGGCGATGGCCACCAGGTAGAGGGAGATGTAGAAGAAGGCTGTCTGGAGGGAGGAAGGCGGGCATACACCTTGTCCGTCGGCGGAGTCACGGCATTGCTGAGGTGATGAGAACATTGATGAGAGCGTCAGCATCCCAAGGCCCTGCCATTTGCCAGATTTGGGTGAGAAGAAATGAAGAATGCACATACTGTAGTATATATACTCACATTTGGTAAAATTGTGGCTTGAGAAAAGAGCAATGTTTTGAGATTCAATTCAACAAAGTTTTGTAAATTTTGGCACAGATACCTATTCACTTGAGCGGTTGAGCCTATCTAAGCGTTTTTTGATTGGTTCCGTTGCTAATTCGAACGGAACATTTAATTGTTACCCAGATTAGATTTAGCGTGACTCGTTTTTTGTTCCCATATTTGGTTGGTTCCGTTTATAATTTGAATGTGAGCACCTGGCGGTAATGATCCTGGTTTGCCTCTGAACTGTCAGGCAGTCACAGGCTCTCAGGCTCCACTGAAGGATACAAGGCATTTCTGCTGAAGTGGACACACTGAAAACGACTGAGCGAACCAAAGACGTCTCCAAGATACGCGCATGCGCAACACAATCAGTTGAAAACGGGGGCAGTTGCACAGACGTACGGAGTACGTAACGAGGAGGTCGCGTAGTTCTCTTGAATTCAGTTTCAGACGTCTCCAAGGGCATCGAGGATGATGGTTCTATCTTCTAGGCCTTGTTTACTTACAAAAGTTTTTGCAAAATATGAATAGTACAATTTTCGTTTGTATTTGACAAATATTATCCAATTATGGATTAACTAGGCTCAAAAGATTCATCTCATCAATTCCGACCAAACTGTGCAATTAGTTTTTATTTTTATCTATATTTAATACTCCATGCATACATCTAAAGATTCGATGTGATGGAGAATCTGAAAAATTTTGCCAAATTTTTGGGAACTAAACAAGGCCTAACATGGAAAATGGATACTTTTTTGTTGGTGTGTGTTATCGCGAGATAGGATGGATGCTTTGCTATTGCTATACTGCTGAGCTACGGACACCACTGTCACAAACGCCAGTATACAGCCAGTATACATAAAAAAAAACATGAATTCGGCAAATGAGACAGGGTGCATGAGAAGCTCATCATGCCCAACCAAGCAACCACCAATTCTTGTCACTCCTCCAGACGAAAAACTTGTTTTTTAACAACCTTAAAACCGACAGGAGTTTTTCTGGACTCATTTTGTAGCATGAATGTGTTGCTATGCAGTTACATTCCATCCACGCGCCTCTCGTGTCGAATTTCATACTCGGAGTGGTGGACGTCGACAGGTCAGCGATGACTTGACAGCAAAGAGGTAACCCCAAGCAAGCAAGCACGGAGCGGAAAATTAATAAAGTATGTCGGGCGCGAGGTGAGATGGAGGAGAAGCGGTGCGTGGTTGGGGGCTCACCGTGATGTAGAGCACGGAGGAGGCGACGATGGTCCGGTAGCGTCCGAGCCAGGAGTCGGCGACGGCGGCGCCGAGGAGCGGCAGCATGGACGCGGCGCCCGACCACGCGTTCACCGCCGCGGCGGCCGCCGCCGTGGTCTGCCCGAGCGGGCCGGTCAGGTAGCTGATCAGGTTGGACGAGATGCCGTAGTACGCGAACCGCTCCGCCACCTCCACCCCTGCACGCACCACGCAGCTCCCGCCAGTAAGCGAATCGGATCGAGGTCGAGGACGATCGAGCGCCGGCGAGATCGGGGGGGGGGGGGGGGGGGGGTGGTTCGCAGCGTGGCTTACAGATTATGAAGAGGGCGGACTTCCAGCCGCCCGTGGACGGCGCGCGGCGGCCGGGGAGGAGCGGGTCCGAGGAGGCAGGCCCCGAATCAGACGCCATGGCTGCCTGGCGAGGCGACTGAGGCTGGTGTGCTCGCCGAGTGCGAGCGAGCGCAGAGATCGTTGGGGGGCGTCTCGATGAGTTAAAGAGGAAGACCCGAAGAGGTGTGGGATCTTTCGGAAAGAGAGGGAGGGGCGGGTGGTTCCATACAAATTCGGCATAGAAATATATATCTAAACTGCGTATATCTAAAATTTGATTTGAATTCGAACAAATTTGTTTAACGAGGACAAAAGAGACAGACATTGACATATTTGCCAGTGCAACCGTTCATGTCTCTGCATCACACAACTAATTTGTTTCTTTTTCCCTATTACTTAAACATTTTTTGTTCCATCTTAAAAGATTTATATTCACATAGATGATTCATGCTCTATTCATCCTCATGACCGCTTTATACTCCATGTGTAGCTAGAGGTTACAAAAGATTTGGATAATCCAAACTCTAATTGGATTTGAGTTCGGACATCCACCAGGTACCATGTGATCCATTAAAATCCATAAGGTTCAGTGTCCATTGCATTTCTTTAGAGTTAAGACGATGTATACCAACCTTTAATGTCTGACTTAGTGTTTATGAGTAGGCTCATATGTATTAGTCACACATATCTGCACAAAAAAGTAATGGGAAATTGTATTTGGCCATTTCTAACAAATTCTGGTAATTTTTGCAAAAAAAAATGGTGCAGAAAATACACTCACGGATACCAACATGGTCTATTTTTTATCATGCTTTTAGAAAATTATATTAACATTTTAGGACATGTTTCATGTGAAATTTTGATGAAAGTAATTTCATATTGCAGAAGTTGATGTAAAGTGAATTTAAATGGAGGGAGTAACTCTAAATAAACAGCATTTGCTTATTACTAATTTAACCTTGGCTTAAGAATTGAACGATCGCATGGCCCTACCAACAGAAGCGAATGGGAATCAACCTCAAAGATAAGTTGGGATCACAAATCCTAATTGAGGGGAAAAAAAGCATTTACTCTCTTGGTTGGGTATCTTATCACCTATACTATTGACTTATGTATGGCGTACCACACAGCTCTAGCTAACTCTCAACAGTTGCATGTACGGCTCTTTTGTTCTTGTACTTGTATGTCACCGCGAAGAAGACATAGGCGAGGAGCTCGACGGCGCTAAGCGCGGCGAGCAGCCAGTAGAAGTAGTCGACGTGGCCGCGGTTCAGGTTGTTGTTGAACCAGCTCCCGCCCCTAGCCGTCGTCACCCTGTCGATGACCGACACGAGCGCGCTGCTGATGAAGCTGCCGACGCCGAAGATGCTGAGGTACAGCGCCAGCCCGAGGCTGCGCAGCTTGTCGGGCACCTGATCGTAGAAGAATTCCTGCAGTCCGACCATGGTGAACACGTCGGCGGCTCCGAACAGCACGTACTGCGGCACCATCCACCACAGGCTCATCGGCAGCGGGACCTTCGGCTTGTCCACGAGGCCCGCGTCCCGCGCGACGCCGAGCCGGTGCTTCTCGACGAGCGCCGCGATCACCATGGACAGGAGCGAGAGGAGCATCCCCGTGCCGATGCGCTGCAGCATGGTGATGCCCGATGGCTTCCCGGAGTACCGGCGCGACACCGGCACGAGGACGCGGTCGTAGATGGGGATGAAGACGACGATGGTGATGCTGATGAAGCTCTGCAGCGCGGCCGGTGGCACCTGCAAGCCGTGCCGCCCGATGCGCCGGTCTAGCGTCGCCGCCTGTTTCGTGAAGAACGTCGACGACTGCGAGAACGCCACCGCGTAGAGCAGGCACGTCGCCCATATCGGGAACAGACGGATGATGGCCTTGGCCTCCTTGACGAGGCCTGCGCTGTTGCTCACTGCAGCCTGCTCCTCCTCATCCACACCAGCACTGCATAAATCGACAGACATCAGAAGGCAACGAAGTCATGTTGCGCCGTCGAACACCTCTCGTGCAAGATTGTACGAGGCTCCAGCCTCCAGAGTACATACCTGAATCCCAGCGCCCCCTCTGCTGCAGGTCGATCACGATGCTGCAGGGTCTTTCGCCTGCTCCGCCACTCAGCGAAAGCCTCGGCGGCACGAGCGAACAGGCCGCGCTCCCCGGCAGTGACGTAGTACCGGTACGTCCGTGTGCCGAGAAGGAAGACGGCGAGCGCGGCCGCCATGACGGCGCACGGGATGCCGAAGCCGAGCCCCCACCCGATGTTGTCCTGCACGTAGCTGAGGAGCACGAGCGTGACGGCAGTGCCGGCGCACATGCCGAAGTACCACCAGTTGAAGAAGGAGCTCCTGGAGACGGTCTCCTTGGGGTCGCTCTGGTCGAACTGGTCGGCGCCGAACGCCTGCACGCACGGCTTGTGCCCGCCCTGCGCCACCGCCACGATGTAGAGGGAGACGTAGAAGAAGGTCGCCTTCAGAGTGGACGGCGCACAGGTCTGGGTCTGGCCCCTGGCGGTGGTGCACTGGTGGCCGCTGCCCGAGGAGAGCATGGTCGAGAACGCCAGCATGCCTAGACCCTGCATTCGTTCGTTTTCCAGTGATCATTGGCAGAGTTGGAGTTAGTCAGCATCAGAGTATTGGTCAACGAAGAAGAGAAAGAAGAAAACAACATCGTGAAGGCATAAGCCTGAAGGCCCAAAATTTTAAAAGAAAAAAGTTTACTTTTTCTCCTTCAACTTTTACGAAAGTCCGTTTTCTCTCCCTCAACTCCAAAACCGGACAAACCACCTCCCTCAACTTTTCAAATCGTACATTTTACCTCCCTAGAGCGACTTTTCAGACCGTGCATTTTACCTTCATTGAGCGGTTTTGAACTAAACTGAATAATGGTTTTTTCTACGGTAACAGTGGTTTTGTCTTTTTTCTTTAATTATTATTTTGGCTAAATTTTTGAAAAATTATAATAAATTACAGAAAAAACATAAAATAGAAAATTCAATTTTTTTGGACTCCACATAAGTAGATCTATATATGGTATGCTTTAGTATAAAGTTTTTGCTATAAAGGTTTTGTCCTTTTCTTTTCTTTTGGCTAGATCTTTGAAAAATCATAGTAAATCATAGAGAAATAATAAAATAGAAAATATAGTTTTCCTAGACTCCACATGAGTATATATACACAATGAACATATAATATATGTATATTTTGGTCCAACAAAATATTTATAGAAGCTGCAGCTATGAATTATTTTAATTAATTATAGAAAAGCATAGATCTAAATCTACAACAAAAAATATACTAAATCCTATCATATTATATATTTACTGTGTAGATATTCTCATGTGGAGTCTAACAAAATAATATTGTACATTTTATGATTTTTCTGTAATTCACTATGTTTTTTCAAATAATTTAGCCGAAATAAATAAAAAAGAAAAATACAAAACCTTTATAGCAAAAACTTTGTATTAAAGAATACCGTATTATATGTTCATTGTGTAGATCTACTTATGTGGAGTCCAACAAAATTGGATTTTCGATTTTATGATTTTTTCTGTAATTTATTATGATTTTTCAAAGATTTAGCCGAAATAATTAAAAAGGAAAAAGAAAAACTACTATTCACTGTAACAAAACCGCCTTCGAAACCGCTTCAGGGATGTAAAATGTACGGTTTGAAAAGTTGAGAAAGATAGTTTGCCCGATTTTAGAGTTGAAGGAGAAAAAACAGATTTTCGTGAAAGTTGAGGGAGAAAAAGTAGATTTTTTCCAATTTAAAATTGATTGCCATAGAGGACCATGTAAACCTGGCCCAAAATCTTAGTCTCTTATAGGGAAATCCAGGCCCATCAGCTCAAGATGCATGCATACAACGCAGCAGGTATACCAGAGCTACTCCGCTCCCTCTCAAACTCTCTCGTCCTGCTACAGTCCAGAGAGGCAAAAGCAAGCCTTCCAGTCTCCGTCGCGGGACTCTGCCGCAGGAGCCGACGGTCTTCCTTGCCTCCGATGGCCTTTGGGCTTTTGCAAGGTGGTGGAGACCGTTGGTCTCTTGCAGGTCAGAGGTGTAGGTCCTAGAAGTTCTAGTTTTAGGTTTCCTGCAACGACGTCGAGATGACGGTGGTGGCGGCATGGTGTCAAGGAATAAGGTCATCTTGCTCTCTTTCCCGTCTTGGTGGTGCTCTACTTTGGTGCCGTCAACGTGGGCGTGGAGGAGGGGTTTCCACTACTACATAAAAAAATTAACTGAGGCGGGCAAAAGTGATTAACCGAGGTGGACATTGCAACCGCCTTGGACGAAAAGTCACAGTAAATGAAATCTTTTCCGAGGCAGTTAAAGTGCCCGCCTTGGTTAATCAAACAAAAAAAAAATAAAAAACCCATGGATAGGTCCAACGAGCCCATCTAGGGGCCCGCCGAGCCCATCCACAGGCCGCCGTCGCCGCTCGCTGCCACCGACAACCTCGCTGGATCCATGAGCACCAAGGCCGGATCCGCGAGCCCCGAGACCACCGCTGTTGGGCGTCATAGGCCGGCGGTGCGGGCGCTGTGCGAGGGCGTGTACTGCATCCTGAAGCCCGAGTCGTCCGGCGGGCGGCGACGGAGCCCGCAGTCGGACACCCACCTCGTGTACAAGCTGGAGCTCCCCACCCACGGCGCTGGGGAACCGCAGGAGGCGATGAACGTGGAGCCGTAGGCGTCATTCCTCGTGCGGGTAAGAACTCCGACCCGCCCTCCAACGGCGGCCGCGACAGCAGCGGGTTCCGTGGGCCGCAGAACAAGCGTCGGGCGGCGTCGGGATGGTCGAGGCGCCCTGCGTCGCCTGTTGGCATCCTCGTGCGCAGCCACCTCGCGTGGCATGGAGGGAGGGAGGGAGAGGAGTGGGAAAGAAGGGGAGGGGGCGCCGCTCTAGAGAGGAGGGGAGGGGAAGGGGCGCCGCCTATTGGGTCGCTTTAGAGAGGAGGGGAGAGGAAGGGGCGCCGTCTGCGGGAGGGAGAGTGAGAGATGGGGAGAAGAAATCATATCTTTGCGTTTATATACGATGAGTGATCTAGGCTGAGATGGGCCGCCTGTTGGGCCACTATTTTTTGAAACAGGACATATAGCGCATTCGCCTCGGTTAATAGATTTACGAAGGCGGTTGTTCTAAGACAACCACCTCCGAAAATAAACTATCTTTGGAGAACATTGTCTTAAAGTGCCGCCTCGGTAAATCGATTTTGCGATGCGGTTTTTTTGACCGTCTCGGTTAATAAGAAAAGCCTGCTTCGGTTAATCTGAGGCACTAACCGAGGCGGTTGAAAAAACTGCCCGCCTCTAAGGCTTTATGTAGTAGTGTTCCTTTGTGGATCCTGAGTCCCGTGCTGACGGCTCATCGAGAGATGAGTTTATTGGCCTTGTGTTCCGCTCATCGAGAGATGAGTTTATTGGCCTTGTGTTCCGAGGATGGAAAGGCAGCTTCGGTTTGTGCGGGAGGTAGGAGAGTGGAGCTGTAACTTGGTTGTTCCACGACAGCATCAGTCAGCGATGGCAAGTCTGCATCCAGGGTCACCGGGGCTTGGGGCGCATCCTTGGCCAATGGATCCTCAGCCTTTGCTACATCTCGTCCAAGATATGGTGGGTGTCTACTGCGGCTCTTCTCAAATCCTGCTAGCGATGGAGCTCTGGTTGACCTGTGGTTGGCGGCGTTGGGCTTCCAGCGATGGCCGGCGGCGATGGAATCAGGAGGATCTAGACTGCAGGGTTCCAAGAGAACTGGCTTGTAGTTTCTTAATTTTTTAGGGATCTTTATGCTTTTTCCTCAAAAAAGTTGTCGTCTGTATCCTTTGTCAATGTATCTGTATTTATATGAGTCCTTGTGTGGTATCCTTAACTATGGTATGTTGGATAAAAAAACGCAGCAGGTATGTGAAGGCTGTAGACTGAAAGAGGGAAAGAAAGGGATGGAAAAATATCTGAAGGCTCTACCAGACTCAGAGGAGCGAGGCGATAGATGCTCCTCTTGAGTTTTATATATGATCCTATCAGCGGTGAAGTTACTGCAGCGAACAGCACTAGTTTTAACTTGCGTGATGATGTGACGCGATACTAGCCCATCGACATCAAGCCCGGCGAAACTTTATTTAATTTTAGCATCAACTTGCTGCGACAATGGCTCAAATGCAATGTACCACTAGTAGACGACAACTGTAGCTTCCTGGATCTCTCCCACGGATGAAGAATTTTCAGAGGAAGGACGAAGGGCTAAACTACTAAAAACAACGAGACAAACGAGAAAGCGATCGGCCGATTAGACGGCATCTGGGTTGGTTTGCTTACGAGGACGTAGAGGAGCGAGGCGATGACGATGGTGCGGTAGCGGCCGAGCCACTTGTCGGCGAGGGCCCCGCCCAGCAGCGGCAGCAGCTGCGCCACCCCGTTCCACGCGTTGATGGCCGCCGCCGCCGCCGCGGTGCCCTCACCGAGCGGGCCCGTCAGGTAGTTGATCAGGTTCGACGACACGCCGTAGAAGGTGAACCGCTCCGCGATCTCCACCGCTGCATCCATCGATCGCGAGCTAACTGATGACTATGTCTGTGCTTGGTCGCTATGTATGAGAAATCAGAGAGATCGATCGATCCAGGGGCGAGGCGAGGGCGAGGTAGCTACACTTGCCTATGATGAAGAGCGCTGACCTCCAGCCGCCGGTGGCGCCGCGGTCGGCGGGGCGGCCGCGGTAGTCCAGCGCCGCCGCGTCGCCGCCGGCCATGCTGCCGTCGGCGCGCGCCGCCAGCAGGGGGTCGGAGTAGTCGTCCGAGCCGGAAGGCATCGTCGCCGGAGTGGGGGCGGGGGGATTTATTGGTACTCTCGTCTCGGCTGAGAGCGAGTAACGGCCGGAAAAGCTGGAGATGAGCGAGTAACGGCCGAGAAACCAGAAACGGCAGGCGCAAGCTGTCGCTCGGCGAGCTCGAATTCAAACCAACCAACCAACCTGGACGACGGGTGGAGTGGATTGCCGCCTCGGCGGCGGCGGCGGCGGCGGCGGAGGCGGAGGCTTCTCAAAATGAGAGCCAAGTAGGAAAGTGCTGCTGTTCACGATTATTGGCTGCTCCCCCACCCAATTATTATTGCTGATTGCTCGCACAGAGACAAATCGACCGGACCAGACTGGAACTCCGCATCTCACCTGCGCTGCGCCCCACATGGCCACATCGGACAGGAGTCGCCCGGTTCAGTCCTCCTTTACTTTGCTGGGCCGTCGTCGAGGTTGGCTAACTATGGGCTGGACCGTCGAGGCTTGTTATGGGCGGAAATACTTTCAGTACAAGTCTTGTTTGTTTGGCTGATAAACCATTTCGCTGATTTACTATGAAAGAAAAACACTGCTGAATAACTAACAGATTCGGCTAATAATCAGCTAATAAGTTCAGAAAAACAGACTAATATCTGTTTTTTTTTTCAAAAGAAAAGGATGGCAGAATACTGTCATTCTTTTATTAAGTAAAGAGAGCTTTATTAGCTAGACACCAACGTTAATATGATCGGCATTTAGAGGGTCCTAAGCACATGCAGGAGCCTGACCCAACCACGCCTCACAGAATGTTTGCTATGCCTAGCTAAACTAGCCAATGAATTTGCCACTTGATTACAACCTCTCTTTACTTGGGAAATTTTGCACTCTAGTTGAGTCAACGCTCTAATTTTCTCTATGATCAGGCCTGTCTCTGATCTATCTATCAATTTATCTCTTATCCTTGAGGCAACCCAAGCACGGTCTAATTCTAGAATGACTCTTGATAGTCCCCAATGAGTAGCCCAGCACAGGCCCTCAATGCAAGCCAAAGCTTCTAATTCTGGGACGCTCCTGCAGTTCTCAATGAACTTCCAAGCTCTGAAAATCACTGACCCATTACAGTCCCTAGCAATGGTTGCCGCTCCTGCCTCACCAGATTACTCCAGGAATTTCAATCAAAAAAAAAAGATTACTCCAGGAATGATTCGTCCACACGTTAATTTTAGACCATCCTACCTGTGGATGTTTTCACATTCAGTTGGTTGGCTCGGTGGCATTCCTGGAGGAACACTGCCTTTCAATTAAGAGAGAAGATAAATTTTACCACTATGTCCAGTTTAAGACCCTGTTTGGATTGAAGGAGTACCATTTGTGTAGGAGTTGAAAACAGGGAAAGGAATTTGGAATGTATGTTTGGAATAGAGGAATTGTATTTCCTAGATGAATTGAAACATATGAGGTGGTCGCTGAATAAATCTTCAAGATACAAGTCGTCCAACATAATTAACCACGCAACAAGCTTAATATCCCCAATACAAAGCATGGATATATTTACTATTTACTTTTTTTTATATTAGGGATGAATAGATAGATAAGTGCATTAATAGCATGTACGACGTTCCAAGCATATAAGTATCGAATATGTGTTGTATGTGTAAATTAATCCAAGTACCATACTTTTGTATAATTGTAGTTTGCAAGTGCCATAATTGAAAAACTATATCCAAGCTCCTCCACCGTCTAATCGTCTCTGTCTCTGGTCTAATGTCTGTATTCTCTTGATCTCTTCTCGCGTGTTTGTAAAGAAATCTTAATTTTCTTCCGATGCTAGCCATAGGTTGGGCGCAAGTAAAACCAAAGTATGGAGCAGTAGTTTTCATTCGTTTCAGCTTTCAACTAGCTCACCAAGTCCCATACTCTCATCTATAGATCTACATGCCTGAACACTCTAGCAGCAATGGGCCGCGGAGAAATCAAAATTAGCTTGCTGAAGGCACAATTGAGGCAAGGGGGATCGATTGAGGTGGAGTGAGGCGTCCTGGGATGAGAGTTTATATATAGTTTATTTCATGATGACGGATGCATTGACTTAAATAAGCTCAAGGTATGCATCCAGGGCCTCGTCAGTGGTCAGTGTACATGGTAGCTTACACAAGAGAGGGCGCTACAAAGGGCGACCTGCATCACTGGATAGCTTTAACTTGGTACAGATGGTATTCAGTCAGGGAACTATTTGTCTGCAACGTCACCGCAAGTTACACGCTGGTGCTATGATTAATTATATGATTAAAATTGTCCTTTGATAAGAACTTACTAGTACTTAAACTTTGATGAATGATTGGGGGTGTACGGAGATGAACAGTAGATTTTACTGCTCTATCCGACTTAAACAGAGCTTGCTATTTTAGAAAATTTTAGACAAATATCGTGAACCCAAATGACCTTGGTAGTGTCCTATTTATACATATTCTAGGTAATTGACTAAGGTTCTATTTGAATCCCTATAGATAATACTACCTATTTACTAATAGTTATCTCTTTTGGATCCAAATAAGGGCAATAAAATAGCTAATTGTTAGTTGGATCTCTATATAATAACAATCTCGGTTATTATCAAATGAGACAATGGCAACTAGTTATCTTAGAGCATTTTTCATTAGTTGTGTATCATAACATCCTCCAACTAATAGGTAGCTAATACTTAGAGCATCTCCAAGTAACTATTTATATCTTTCTTAATTTACAAAAAATAGAGATTTTAATAAAAAACCCTCCAACAGTCTCTTTAGGATATCTAAATATAGACATACTCTATTTCAGATTTCTTACTAGCCAAAGATGGAGAGCCAAGATAACTTTCTAGACTGCACACAAGATATAAAAAAAAGTATATTGGAGGGTATAAGACATAGAAAACAATTTTTAGTCAAACATTATTCAGAGAATAGATTTTAAAAAGGCTATTGAAGATATTCTTAGCTAGTTGATATAGATATGAGTTATTAGCTTGCTAACTATTAGCAGATAATGAATCTAAAAATGGCTTAAGTTGATTGTGCTTGCAACTATAATTTAGTACTAGTATATATGCAGTCATGTGATTGTGGTTGGCGAAATATAGAGGAAAAGGATACGCGGTTGATCAGCTGATATGCGTGGGACCTGACTGGCTGTGTGCAAAGACTATAACGATAGATTTTGTGAGACAAATTTTGAGTTTTAGAATGACAACAATCTTTTGAGCACAGAGTGTACCAAAATCTGAAGGGGTTGTTCTAAAATGAAATCATTGGATGTTTCATTCTTATACTGAGAATCTTGTCGCGCCCCAATATCGATCGATCGCTTACTTTTATTATACGTTATAAAATAAATAAAAAAACTTCATCACGTACGAACAGACTGGTGGTTCGTGCAGGAGAGCTGGCCAGCAACGAATCTGGAATTTTATTTTAATGCAAAGCAATGAATCAACAGCTAAGTAAGGAAAGGAAGCAGAGGTTCTTTTTTTCTTTGCTTACGAGGATGTAGACGAGCGACGCGAGCACGATGGTGCGGTAGCGGCCGAGCCACGAGTCCGCGAGCGTCCCGCCCAGCAGCGGCAGCAGCTGCGCCGTGCCGTTCCACGCGTTGAGGGCCGCCGCCGCCGCCGCGACCCCTTCCCCTAGCGGGCCCGTCAGGAACGTGATGAGGTTCGCCGACACCCCGTAGAAGGAGAAGCGCTCCGCGATCTCCACCGCTGCACACGCAAGAGCAAGACGCAACCCATCTCATCTCAGCAAGAAACTAAAAACAACCATGTTCGCCGCCGGCCACATATGTATGTAAATCGAGCTGCATGCGGATGCCAAAACTTGCCTATGATGAAGGAAGCGGACTTCCAGCCGCCGGTGGAGGCGCGGGACGCCGGCCGGCCTCGGTGGTCCACCGCCGCGTCGATGACGGCGGCACCGGCCGCTGCCGCGCGGCCCTGCTCGTCACCGCCCGCCATTCTTGTGAGTAGAGCGAGTTGGATGGCTAGCCTAGCTAGGTGTCCGACCAGAGCCCCGATGACGCCGCCTGAACCGGAGCCAGGAGCTAATAGTTAGCTAATGGCTAGCTGGCATCCATCCTCGCCGGACGCCGGAGCAGCAGCTAGCGCGGTTGGGGTCCCGGCCGGGGTCCGGGGCGTGTAAATAGCCGTGGACTATGGACGAAATCAAGGCAATCAAATCAAGCACCGTACCCGCTGGAGAAGGCGGATCGGAGATGAGAAATGAGCTAGCTTAATTATATATCTCTTCGTCTTCACTTCTTTATTTGGCACGCACGAGAGTTTGACTTCACTTGCCGATTTCGAGATCGTGTGACCGTGACTTCGTGAGAGATACACACTGACGACTCTGTGACGCACACGCGATCAACTTGCTTCCATGTGCATGCATCCACGACGCAGTCATGCACGCAGTAGCTGGCCCTCATCGGCGGCGTGCGCGCGCGGCGCCGGAGACGTGTACGCTGCATCCCTCTGCGCGCACCACGTGGAACCAGCAACGATGCAAGAGGGAGGGCTAAATATTAAGAGAAGGTTAAAAATCCTATGACAAATTAGTATTTGGTAGGGCTAAACACTTAGTCCGGGGTGCAGATCCGCGGTGGCGAAGCCAGAGCAAAATTAAAGGAGTACACTTAGCCCATAGATATATAGATTTGTATTATTGGGATACATTTGGCTCATGGGTGTATAGACTTATGTTATTAGAGGTGCATTTGGCTTATGGGTGTACAAAATTGTGTTATTAGGGGTGCAAAATTAGGGTCTGTCTACTCAAAACTTGGGTGATTTTTATCATTGTGTCACCCGTGTGACCAAACAACAAATATCACCCAAATCAAACAAAACCCCCGAAACAAAGTGATTATAGGGCTTCTGTCACACAAAATCCAAAACCACTAGATCTCAAATCAACATACCAAACAAAAAGACATCATAAACTATGAAAAGGAAACTAAAAAGAATCTATCTACTGTAAATTCAGGTGTTTTAAAGCCTCTTGTTACCCGGATGATAAGCGTTTAAAACACTCGAATCTTTCATCCAATAAAAAAAGGTGACAGAAGACAATCAAGTACCCAAAATTTAATACCACAATACTATATCAAAGGGACCAGATAAAAAAAACATCCATGGAAAAAAGAAAAAAAAACAGAAAAATACCAAATTAAAAGAAAAGCAGACAAAATCAAATAAAAGATGACAAATTATTTCTATAAAGGGCAAACTTGAAGAAATTCAAATTGAAAATAAAGAAAACATACAAATTACATAGAGCAGATAAAGAAACCATATTACATCAATAAGATAAGAAATTTACACTGACATAATCAATGTAAGAGCAAGTTTAATAATACAGCTCACTTGCTGGCTGTAAGGTTTCTTACAGCCTTCTTCCAGCCCACCCATACAATAGTTAGCTATTTACTATTAATACATGGCCCACTTATCTCTCTCACAAAGTTTCTTGATTCCTGTGCCTAAGCTGGTTGTAACCTTACAGCCTGCTTCTCTTCTCTCTCCTCCATTCTCTCCTCCACCTCAGCATTTAGCCAGCTTACAGCCTACTATAATACTTGCTCTAAATATTACAGTTAGAGACTATAAAAAAGGTAAGAACTAAACCAAAACATGTAAAAAAAACATATAACCGGTAAATAGGATGTTTTCTGCTAAAAAGGACTGTTTACTGAACAATTTTTGCTAGCAGTAAACACGGAACATGGACACTTCAATAACCAGAAACCTGCAGTCCTGCACACCTACGCTTGGGGACCTACATACGTGGGGACAGGCGCCTGCTACTCTTTTTCTCATGCGTGGGGACCAGCTGTACCAAAATCAACGTAAGGTCTTGTTTGGATGTTGTCGTATTTACTTCAATCCATATGTGTTGGACTCCAATCCACCTCAACACATGTGAATTGATGTGAATACGACTACATCCAAACAAGTCCTATGGTGTGGATGGATTGGAGAACAGATGGAACGGGAGCGAGAACCGAGTGACAAACGGCAAAAGAATGCCCGAGTGACCTACAGATTTGCCGCAAAATTAACGGGGTGCATTTGGCCCCTGCAACACAGGACAGGTGGACATCCATGGCGGCGCGAGCTATTGTGCCTGAGGCTGTGTGTATAAGAAAAAGACGGCACTAGTCACACGCTTGTCCTCCAGCAATATTCGTTCGTCGTGTTCGTGTCTCCTCCGATCCCTCCCGTGCCCTGCCACCAACCTGGCGAAACCGGCGAGCCACCGCCGCCCGACGAAGCCACCAGTAGTTTGTATCCGCGGTCGATCGCGCTTTTGCACCGCCCACTGTTGAGACACGGTGATCTTTCAATCAGAGAATCAACTTTTGAACATTAGAAGCAGTCTCGGTACAAAAAAAAGAAATTTAATTTAACGTCTGAAGCGCATCCACTAAAAGTCATAACTTTGAATTGGTGAACTTTTGATATTACCCACCACTTTTGGTTTTTGACTCCTGTGCGCGAATCACGGTTATGCAGTCAAAAGCTACGAGTGCACGAACAACTTACTAGATATTGAGATGGTGACTGAAGTTGTTGTTTACATTTTTATAGAATTTCAAGATTACAATGGATGTATAAAAAGATCGTGTTCCCTAACAAATGGATTCAATTCTCAATTCAAAATTTATTACAAACTATAGTATGGAGAAGGGAATCGACGATGTTTTTCTTAAACTTGTGGACTAACGGCCGAAGTTGATATACTTTATGTGTAGTCACACTGCCTCATGGAGTCAGTTGTCAGTGGATCAAGGTGATCGCTGAGTTATACTCTCTCTCTCCATTCCAAGAATCTTGGAGAGTCAAACTTTTCTAATTCTGACCAAATTTATATGATAAAATAATTATTATTATGATGGAAGTGTATGCTATGGAAACCAGCTTCGTACGCAAACTAAGCAAACTCTCATCAGGAGCGTAGGATGATCATCCGATGGTTAGAGGCAATGGTGAGATATTTTCCACTTAAACCTCTACACTCATCCTACTCTAATTAATTCTTTTACAAATCACCCCCCTAAAACCCAGCAGAACCCATGCCGCCGTCACCTACACGAGACGCTATCGCCCCGTCACCTACGCGAGGGAATTCGGCAGAACCCACGCCGACGGGAGCCGGATGACGCCGACGGGATCACCACGAGCACGACGCGGACGCCGGACGAGTAGGACCGGTCTACCGCCGCGCGGGACTGCGACTTAGATGCCGCTTGGAAGCTGCAGGGGGAGCTGGAGCTGCGTTCTAGCCCCTTGAACACAATCTTGCCAGACAAGATCATACACGCGGAGTCCACGGAGAGGCAGCGTGGGGGTGGAGGTGGCGACGGCCGGCGACGGGCCGGGCTGCGCCCTGCGTGGGTGGAGGAGGAAGCGGAGTGGCGGTGCTGCGAGTGGGAGTGGATTCTGTTGGATTTTAGGAGGTGATTTGCAAAAGAATTGATTATGGTAGGATGAGTGGGGGGTTTAAGTGGAAAATATTTCACCATTGCCTCTAACCATCGGATGATCATCCTACGCTCCTGATGAGAGTTTGCATACGAAGCTAGTTTCCATAGCATACGCTCCCTATTATGATACCAATAAAGTATCATTAGGTTCTTTCTTAATTATATTTTTATAATATACTCACTTTACGTTACAAATTTTAGTATTTTTCTCTATAAATTTGGTTAAACATGAAAATATTTTGACTCTCCAAGATTCTTGAAATGACACAATTTGGATGGAGAAAGTAGCATAATCGGAGTCTCGAAAAAGTGAGGCATCACTGAGAGAGAAGAACTAAAATCACAAATATTAGCATTCGGGCTCCGTTGACTGATATACTTACTACTGTACTAGTAAATTTCCATCTGATAATTGGGTCATAACTAATAGTGAGCCCGTTTGGCCATTCCTGATATCACCAAACTTTGAGCTTCTATTAGCGGCCCACCCATAAAAGAGGTGGAAAACTAGAAGCAAAATTCATGTCCTCTTGCAACCTTGCTCTATAGAAGGGCACGTAGAACGCTGTTTAACGAGTATAGCAAAATATTTGCAAAAGACCCCTTCACGCACAACAGCCGAGGCAAGGCCACGAGTCGACAGCTCCGGCTCGTGCTCCGAGAAGTCGATCTGCGAGTGTTGATCCCGTGTGCATGCTATGACCGTGAAAATCTATTAGCTACTTTTCTTATCTGAAGAACGTGCAAACAGGTTCCTCCTTATAATATTAATATAAAAATAAAATCAAATCAAATCCAAAAACCATGATTCAAATTTATTTATTAGATTTCTTTAGATCAGACTATATTTTAGAAGTGATAAAACATATGTTACACATCGAATATTGGTTATAATTTTTGTTTTGTGTAACCTTTAGTATATTTTTATAGAAAATTATTTGTTACTCGTATCCGTGTGACTTTTATATAAAATTATTAATATACTATTTATATTAACGGTTTATCTATAACATTTATGTTTGATCATATTGCCAGATTAGTAGTTTAAAACATATTATAATCATATTTAACTTAATTATTATGCTTGATTTGTTTTGTACCACCTAGCAACACACTGGTGTATAAGGATCATATTCATACTTGATCATGACTGTATGCAAGCATTAAATAATTTATAGACAATTAAATAAATGATCCATTGTATAGCTATCTATTTAGCTGTCTGTGCACGGATTTTAAAAATTTATAGACAGCTTGCTGTCTATGGGTTGTACATGCCCGAAAGGGAAAAGGATACGGTATCCCTGCCAATTCTAGCTAACTTTTCAGAGACGAAACATGACTTAGCCTGTTTGCTTGACTGATAAGCCATAATTAAAAGTATTGTTTGCTGATTTGTTTTGAAAAAAATAATATTGAATGACTGACAGATTCAACAGATAAACTCAAGCGAATAGACTGAGTGCCGAGTCGTTCTCAACCACGGCCGTAATCATGTACAAAATGCTGTCTGCTATGGCTATTCATCATAAAATAATCACCTCACTTTTTTATGTTTAAGGTTGACCAAATATATAAAATGTATATGTAATAATTATTATTACATTAATAGTCAGATATGTTTTTATAATACACATATTATTAGGTATGAATATTGATAATATATTTTATAGATATAATTAAACTTAAAAATATGAATTTCTTAAAAAATGAGATGTACAATTGTTCTAGGAGTAAGGAAGTATTATCTATCTTCCTTTTTATAAAGTGTAGCTTGACATGATATTGTTTTTAAAATTACACTTTGACTATATTTATTTATCTATATTATATTGTTTTCATTATAAACTTATGATACGTAGATAGTACATTTGATTATAAATTGAACTGTATCAACTTTACTATATTATAATAATAGTTAACTAAATTATTGATCAAAGCTTTTAAAGTTTGAACCTTGATATACACGTGTGTCTTATTAAAAATATGGAGGAAGTACATAGTATTAAGCTTACACGCACAATACATGCCTGACCTTTACACTAAACTTGTTGCGTCAAAGAAATTAGTAGATCCATGCCATTGTAATTGGCAAATGACAAGCATGACAAGTTATTAGGGGCGGAGCATAGGCCACACCAAACTGGGCCTATACCCTCCTAATAACTTCTCAAAAGTTCTTAATCGCCATATACTAAACCATGGCTAATATCATTTGTGCATAGTTGGTGGCCCCTCCAATTTATCCCTGGCTCCCTGCGGCATATACTAAACCTGCAGCCTTCTTCACTTGAGTTTATCTGTCGAATCTGCCAGCCATTCAGCAGTGTTTTTCTCTCACAACAAATCAACGAATAGTACTTTCAGTCATGACTTATCGTCCATGATCCCTCTGGTCCCAATCTTACTGTTTTTGTACTCCTAAAGCCTCCATATTAATATTTTGAGACATATATGTGCTCCTAAACTACCCAGTGTTACTCATGTATATGTGCCCCACCTTACCTCTTCGCTCCTTATTGGTGTTAATAACTCACATATTCATTTATGGCATTAGACTAAACTTAAAGGTATAGTATCAAACAACAGGTAAGAAACAGCAGGCTAAAATTGAGGTGAGAGAAGAATAAAAAAAATACAGTACTCAATTCTAATGGCATATGTATGAAAACACGAGCTCCATGGAGAGGGTAGTTCATTCCCATATATGTGGCTTCGAGTTGTGTGTGAGACTATCTCACCTTCCTCTCTACTTATAATGGTTTGATTGCCACACCTTAATAGCCAGCAGACAAGCAAGTCAATCAAGAGTGTGCTCCTATGATGAAGGTTCGCCTTACTGCATATATAATTATTAGTCCTAAAATTTATAGAAGCACCTGTATTTAGGGAGACGGAGTGACAAATTTTTCAAATCAAAGACGCGATCTTCCGGCGTTGGAGAAAGTATGAATTAGTAAGTGTCGATGTCACTGTATAGCTAGATCAAGTGTGGCGACAATTACACTTCGCTCTTAGTAGCGCATCGGATCATCACCGAGGCTGATCAGCTGGTTTCGCAAGCTTGTCTCGACGTTCGCGGAGAGATCCGACAACACGGAACCACACCGACGGCGTGTGCGCGCGTACGCCGAGTCGCCAAGAGCTCGAGCTGCACAGCAAGCGTGCCGCGCGCCGCCCACTGTCTGCTGCGCCAGTGTGCGTCGCCCGGAATCCTCTCCAACTGCGCCGCCGGTCGGCCTATAAATTGGCTTCCTGGCTCCCTCGCCTGTCTCGCAAAGGTCACCATAGAGCAACCACACCAAGCAGCATCGATCTATCTATCCGTGTCTCTGATCTCTCTCGTGCAAGCTAGGAAAGCCCGCACGTACGCGAAGCCGAGAAGCTTCCACCATGGCCAGCACATCAGCCAGCGGGCGGCTGCTCTTCTCGCTCTCGCTCGTCGTCCTTGTGCTCCTCGTGGAGGTACTGATGATCATCGAGAGCAGACACGAGCTTATTGCTTGGTGCATGGTTAACTAAAGCGCTTCGATCTCTGTCGATGATACATACATATATACATGCTAATTAGGGTCCTGGTTTGGATCCTGCTTATTATGTTGTTTTAATTGATTTCTTCGCGTCGTTGTGCAGACCACTGCTCCCCATGGACAGGCTGAGGCCATCGGTAAGCCCTGCTGCGCACTACACTCGTGTGACTCTGGCTGACCTGTGTCTCTTCTTGCTCTGCACATGCATCATCATGCATGCCGATCACGTAGAAATGATGATGGTAATTTGTTGGGGGTGAATGAACGCATATATATGCAGACTGCGGCGCGAGCTGCGCGTACCGGTGCAGCAAGTCGGGGCGGCCCAAGATGTGCCTTCGGGCGTGCGGCACCTGCTGCCAGCGCTGCGGCTGCGTCCCGCCGGGCACCTCCGGCAACGAGAACGTCTGCCCCTGCTACGCCAACATGACAACCCACAACGGCAAGCACAAGTGCCCGTGAACCAACCGTGCATCCTACTCATCACTCCCGGCCGGCCAGCAGCATCATCTATATACATATCAGCCTACCAAGACATGCACGATATGCATGCATGATACTGCTTCATCCTACCTATATATATACGCCATCCGTCAATTGTGTACGCGTGCTTTCAGCCTACGTGCAGTATACTACCATTACTCTGAATTGCGCAAAAATCAGAGCTCTCTGTATTCCGATCATACGTACACGTACATGAATAAACAGAAGATATAAAACTATACTAGTATGAGGAATGTGGTGTTTGGGTGACTCTGCTCCGACACAGTGTCCACATGAAGTGATTAGCTCGGGTATGGAGATATGGTCAATTGAAGCACCACAGGATGTGCTTCACTTATTCCTGTGTACGTACGCATGGCACGCGTAGTGCTCGCTCAGTGCGGCGTTCCGGTGGCAATCTCGCTCCCCCTGGCACGCCCCACACGAGAAAAGCTACCTTTGTTGCTGGTACATACTCCGACGCTATTCACACGGGCGCCTTGTACGCTTGCTGCATGTGACTTGTGAGATCGGTCGACGTGATGCGCGCGATGCGACCAGTGCTGCAAACAAATAAATTGGTACGTAGCACTGCCACTAGTGCACTACACTACGGTTCAGGCGATCACTTCGTCGTCGCAGGACGCGGGCCACGGGAGCTGGACACAGCCAGCCATGCATCATGCATGCACATATATAGCAGTCCCATGGCCGGAGAACATATAGCAGTCACATATAACAAGCCCGCCCTTGATTCTTCTGTAGTTCTGTGTGTCAACAAGTGCTTCGTTCATCACGTTCCTGTTGTGTCTCTACTAATCTGCAAAAGGCGACGAAGCTTTACCCAACGTATCTCCTCTTGCTTAGCCATTCTAGGCTTCTAGCTAGCTTTGTGAAGCAAATTAATTAAGTTGCTCGATCGAGCTGAGCTATATATGTACGTGCAGATGGTCTGAGTATCTCTCGAGTCTCGACAACTACTCGAAAGCAGCCCTCCACCGATCGATCGCGTTCTATACATTGTCGCTCACTCCAACAGTCCAACGGACGCCGCCGTAAGCTCATGGATGGAATCGAGCGAAACAAGCCGACATGCATGGATCAAGGTCAAGGGCACACGACTCTGCTTTTTTATGGAAACACTGCTAGCCCAGCCTAGTATACACAGAGCCACAGAGGGTAGACATACCACACTCCACACGACAAAATGGTTGCCACTTGCAAGTGGCGTACCAAAATCTTGCACAAATCATAACACAAAGGATCGTATCAATACAAAATCTATTCTTGTTAATTTTTATAGGTGACAAAAGTTCCAAGAATGTCTTTTAAGGTTTTTTTTTTCAATGATTCCGCCAAGAAGGTCTTTTACATCGAATATTTTCTCTAGTGTTCTCAGTAGTAGAGGCCTTGGCCTCTCCTGTTTCTTCAAAAAAAAATTTTCTGACTAATGTCTGGTTACATGATGAAGCCCTAACCGATGTCTACCCGGCCCTCTATACTCACTGCACCACTAAGGCCTTGTGCGAAATCTTTTTGGATTTCGTTACTGTACCACTTTCGTTTGTTTGTGGTAAATATTGTGTAATCATAGACTAACTAGGGTCAAAAAATTCGTCTCACGATTTACAGAAAAACTATGTAATTAGTTTTTATTTTTGTTTATATTTAGTGCTTCATGCATGTGTCGCAAGATTCGACGTGACGAGAAATCTTTGAAAACTTTTTAGATTACGGTGGGAACTAAACAAAGCCCAAAGATATCTCGGTCTATCAAGTCTGGTCGACTGGGTTGTTGCGTCAGATTCTGGTGCCTAGACTCTCCGCACAGGCCGCGGTTGAGCTAACACTGCTGCAACAAAGGCCTTGTTAGTTCCGAAAAGATTTTGGATTTCGGTACCGTAGCACTTTCGTTTGTTTGTGACAAATATTATTCAATTATGGACTAACTAGAATCAAAAGATTCGTCTCGCGATTTCCAGCTAAACTGTGTAATTAGTTTTTGATTTCGTCTATATTTAATGCTTCATACATGTACCACAAGATTCGATGTGACGGGAAATCTTGGTCCGAGATTGATCTTTTCCTGACATAAGTCCACGAGTCAACGGCTAAATTATTTTTTGTCTTTTTCTCCTCTTCTTCTCCTTTCCATCCCTCCTCAGGCTTCTCCGATCTCTCTCCCTCTCTCTCTCTCCTCCCACATCTCCAGTTCTCCCTCTCTTCTCGGCCCGACGGCGTTCCACCTCCAACCCTCCTCTTTTCCCGCCCGCGCCGTCCCTTCCTCCGCGGTAGCCACCGCAAGCCCCGCGCGACGCACACGGCGGTGGTCCACGTCGACCAAATCGTCCACCGCATCACGTTCTCCTCCCCGGCGAGGGTCTGTAGGCGAGGTCGCCGGCGAGGAGGTCGACGCCCAGATCCGCCAAAGACACCCTCCAGCTCGTCACAGGTGCTCCTCTTCCTCCCTCTCTCTTACTCACATGGGGGGCTCCGGCGGGTCGCGGCTGTGCGGTGGGCGAGCTCGCCGCCCCGATTCGCCGCCGGTGATGTCCCCCCCCGCCACAACCAACCGCCGCATAGGGGAGGTGATGCATCCCTCCATTTGAGGTAGAGGGGGCTATACGTGGAGACTCGCTATAGGTGAGGGGATGCTTCCCCTTCATTTGAGGGAGAAGGGGGGCTGGGTTTGAGGTAGAAAATTTAGGTATAAGGTATTCAATTGAATGATTAATCTGTGTGAGCCCTCTAGTTTTTTCGGTATTGGGGATGATTTGAGTAATCTGTCGGAGATGCCCTATTTGTGTTCGGATCTGACTACATGCATGATAACTTCAGAGTTTGTGAAAAATATTGGGTTTACATCCATGTCCTGTACTGGGTCCGCCACTAGGATTGAGAAATGACAAGTTGGTCCTTGCTTCTGATCTGGCAGGGGAGCTTCCCCTTTTCTCAAATTTGTAATGCTTAGGCTTTGCTGCCTTTTTTTCTTCTTGATCAAAAAAGTTGTTTCTTAAACATATCCATGCTTTCGTTCATTGTGTGTGGTAAAGACACTCCAGGGGTTCAGCCCTTGTTATTGTTGGAATGCACAGACTAGATCTGTTATTCCCTTAAATTAGCCTCACATGTTATTTTGTAGTAATACATACGTCTTGGTTGTATAATTCTGAACACTGAAGAATAGTGTCGATAAGAAGATTTAGTCGTTGTCATTAGTATTTTTACCAACATGTGCGTACTGTACATGCTTTGTGCATGCCGTTGTCATTGCCAGAATGCACAGACTAGATCTGTTATCCCCTTAAATTAGCTTCACATGTTATTTTGTAGTAATACATGCTTCTTGGTTGTATAATCCTGAACACTAAGAAGATTTACCTTACTATTTACCAACATGTACATACTGTACATGCTTTATGCATGCTGTTTCCTTTATATTTGGTTCACAGTTACATAAGTCTTAGTGATTGCCAATCAAATTTTGAAACCTGCACAACTATGAATGACTGATTTGGACCACCATTTTCCCCACGATTCAGCTGATGCTTTTGGTTGTTGGCCATTGATGATGATTCTATGCGGCATGGTAGTTATTGTTGACATTCCATTTTATTCTAAACAAATGAGAAAAAGGGGGCAAAGCTCATGCCATATTGCCATATGTTTGTTGCGCTAATTATTACTGAATGGGTCAGCAATGCTGGTAGAAGTTTGTTTACTCTATGCAGTGTGAGATTATGATTAGGACCCGTTTGGATCCTATGAATTGAATTCATTCTAATAATTACAATTTAGTCATAGATTAATTATGGTAATATGATTGTATATAAATATATTTGTATATTATTGTTAGCCATACAAGGGACATACTTTATATGTTGCATTTCTATTTTAGGGAAGCGAGTTGAAGAGTGTGCTATAAGTTGGAGAGTAGAAATATAGCATGGTGATCTATAGAATCCATTTCCATCTCCCACCCTATGAATTTGAGATAACTTACTTGTGAACTTGGGAAAGTTGTGGAATGTCAAATTCCAAACAAAATAGCCTAATCCATTAAGTAGATTCCAATTCCTCTAAAATGAAGGGATCCAAATGACCCCTTATTTGAATTCGGTCAGAAAGCTGTATTGGGATCTATTTATTGCTACTTTGGTGCCACATCAACACTATTTTTCTATATACCTCGCCAGCGTGGAATTTCCTATATGTTCTGATAAAATGTTAAATTATTGTTTAATTCATTGCAGTAGCAGCCAGTGGGGTTTCAGCCAGACAACAACCATGAGTCTTGCTTGTCTTGTATGCCATGGCATGAGCAGCCCCTCGAACTCTCTTAGAAGCTACTCAGTGTCAAGTTCAGAGGAGGAAAGCCGATGTGGAGCTGCTGTTGCTTGCTTAGCTCGAAGAGTAACACCAGCTGGAACTTCTAGTGTCGGGACATCAAAAGTGACCCCTTTTCCTCCCATGGTGAGTGGTCAAGTTGGCACAGAGGGCACTCCTCGACTTCAACGCAGCCGTGCTGTGTCCAGGGACCTTGTTAGAGATTGGAACTTCGATGAAGTAATTGTTGCAAATTAGAGTAGCCTTCAACAGTTGTCAGCTGGACTTGTGCTCTACTTATCAGGGAGGAGATTCCTTCATTTGATGTAAATTTTTTCATAGTAGGCGCCTGAAAGTCCATGTTACTATATATCAGTACTTAATGACTTGATGAGAAAACCCTCGAGAGGGATGGTACCTTTCAGGAGCAATACTTCTATTGTTGCCGTTCTATATGATCGTGTACCTCTGTAGTTAGGATAAATGTTTTCAGTGTCTCTTCCTATTTTCAAACATGTATAAGTTGTCATGTACCTTTATGTATATTATGAATGAATCCAATTTCTAATCTCGATCTAGTTCTGAAAACTGAAGTGATGTTTTGGTGTACTGCAATTGATCTTTTAGGTCTACATTTTGTCAGGCAATCAGGCTTGACATGTTGAGTCCGTATTATCTGCTGTAACCCTCTACGGTTAGTTGGTTGGTTACTCAGCACAAATGAAGGCAGAAACAAAGCTTTTGAGCTGGACTTCCCGAATGGTTGAAATGAAGATATACCATGGGATCTTCTCCCGCATTTGATCGTAGAAACACAAAAGGGACGGACATCTTCTGTCTTATCAGACAGTTTTCACACTGCTTTACACTCTGCATCTTCACTAATAACCCTCTCTTTCCCGGGATTGATGTTGAGCCGTGATAACAATTTTGTTCACCTGTTCTCTATTTAAATCTTGAATCTTGATATCCATTTACGCGCATGGCAATACTTGATAAAACTTGTTGCCCTTTTTTTTGCCGGTGTAGTTGTTCCAAAACCTCTTCATAACAGAACATGTGTCATCTCATGGGTTCTTCCATGTGTTTTCCGTAAGAGACTACATAAATTGGTACACAGTATCGGAATGGGCACTTTGCCCCTCCCCCTCCCCCCCCTGCATTTGGGCCACGCTCCGCCACTGTTCCTTATCACTTCATGTAAGTTTGAGAACTATCTAAACAAGTAAAAACACAACAAATATCTTGCAGGTAAAAAAAAATCCATTGCAGAGTTTATTTAAATTATAGCAAGTATATCCAATTCTTCAGATACAAACCAAAGCCAAATGACAGCAGAAATAATTTTTCCAAAAAGGGAAGTAGATGGATCCTATTTTACGTCAATTGAATATATTTCCTATGATACAACAATGCAGAAGCCCTGGTCCACAACTGATTAGCGATATGTTGGTTTTGTTAAACAGCAACAGGGGGCTTGAGCAGAGCCATTGCTTCTTTAATCTTTCCCATTGCAGCTTGCAGTGTTGACATAGCTGCAGCATATGAAATGCGAACGCCCTTATCATCGCCAAATGCATCCCCAGGGACAAGTGCAACCTATAATGCAATCAACAATAAGCACTGTAATGTTCTTGTATCTTATACTGATGTTCCCAAAATTGAAGTAAGTTCTTACCTGTGCCTTTTCCAACAGGAACAAACAGAGGGACTCAGAGTCCTTGATGGTACCAAAACCTTCCACCTCAGACCCATAGTATGAGCTGAAGTCGATAAATAAATAGAAGGCTCCCTGTAAACTTGAGAGCTTAGATACTCTCCTGGTGCATGTTATATATTCTCAATAAGTACTGTAAACACACCTGAGGTTCGGATATCTTTACTCCTGGCAGCTCCCTAAAGCTTCTTACTAGGTAATCACGACGCTCCTGGAATGCTTTGACCATGGTTGATACTGCTTCACCACCAGCATAACCTAGGTTCAAAGCTGCAAGCCCTGCCTTCTGTGATATACTACTGGCCCCAGAGGTGTACTGAAGTAAACAAGGCACTAGCATCAGGGCTCAGTGTGATAACTAATTCAAGAATTTCAAGTCAGTTTCTACAAGATCCCAAGATTATGTCACAATGACACAGCACACACACTTAGAGGTGCATGGTAGAGGTTGCAGTCCTTTTAAATAATAGAAATGGTTGGCAATATGATGTTAGTATGTCAATGTATTGGTGAACTAAACATAAAAATGAAAATTCTCATGCTAAAAGTCAGTATGTAAACACAATAAGGAAATAAGGTTCTTTGGTGAAATGATCTTATAAGATTAGCATTGTCACAAAGAAAGGAACAAAAACAACCAAAAATTGGTTATAACCTGCAATTGTAAGTGTGAGGAGAAATAGAGTAATAATAAAATCAGCTAACATTTAACTGCATATCATTTTAAACGACTGCCCACCTGGCTTTGGATCTTTCCACAGGCCGCGACGAAATGTTTAGGGGCAGCTAAGTATCCGAGTCTCCAGCCAGTCATAGCAAAAGCCTATAAGAATATAGATCATTTAGATATTCAAAACATTAGCTGAACATGCATATGGTCTTCAATATAGCATAATGCAATGAACAATGAAATCTGCTTCTTCACTTATCAAGTATTCAAGTGCCATATGCCACTAAATTATTTTCTAAAAAATTTAGGCCCTATGTGCTATTACAGAAGGACTCTTACAGCCCTTTAGATTCACCCACAAAAAGGAAATAAAAATAACAGCTAGCTAACTACCTTAGAAAATCCATTCACAGTTAACGTTCTTTCCCACATTCCAGGCAATGAAGCAAAGCTTGTGTGTTTCGCAGGTTGATAGATAATATGCTCATAGATCTCATCAGATAAAACCTGGAAAGGAAACATTAATAACATGGCACATCATTAATAAAGGTGGATTTTTTATGCAGGGTACCAGCTCTAAAATAATTGAACTGGATATAATAAGATCAGAGTGCTTACTAGGAGCCTAGGATGCTTTCTGACTATAGCAGCAATCTCCTCAAGCAACTCCTTAGGATACACAGACCCTGTTGGATTAGATGGAGAGCAGAGAATCAAGATCCTTGAATTTTCATTGATCACTGAGGCAAGTGACTCTGGCCTTAGCAGGTAATTGTCTGATATGCTTGTAGGGAGAATAACTGGCGTTGCACCAGCCAGTCTAGCCATCTCAGGGTAGCTGACCCAATATGGAGCAGGTATCAAAACCTATGATAAGATAGCAATTCATTATTTTTGGAGAACACAATGCAGAATGTTCCAGAACAATAAGCGCCATAGTATTCTAATAGTTTTGTATCATCTGGATTAAGCAGTACATACTTGCAGTTAAACTAAGAAGAATAAAGCAATCACCTAGGCTCCTAAAGGTTACCGTTCACAGCCTCCTCCCTAAAGTACATCAGGACAGAAGGACCCAATGCCGCTACTTTTATGGACATTTCAAATATTAATGTTATTTAAGATCATTCCTCCTAGATTTCAAGTACAGAGATAATAACAGTATGTGGACATTTCTTACAGGGCTTGTTCGATTCAGCCTAATTCTATATATATCCATAGTGTAGAACTTGGAATTGGAAGAATTTTCAAATTATGGGAATAACTTCTTTTGCACTAGGGAAACCAGCTACAGAGCAAGCACCCTAAGAATTTCGAACATTCATAAGTTGAAGCAAGGTTGTAGAATTTGCAGTATTAAGAGTAAAGATGTGTATAAATAATAATTAATTATCTACAACAGATAAGCATATGCTGCTCTTATCATGGATACCTAAACAATTGACACGGAGTAATATTTAAAAAAGTTCCTCCTATGAAGAACTAGTTAGAGAGCTGAGAGCTTTACTTCATCACCAGGTGAGCATACAGCAAGCACTGCTTGTGTAATGCACTGCTTGGCTCCATTGCTTACTAGCACCTGATCGGGTGTGTACGATAGACCATTCTCCTCTGCATATCAAAAGCCAACATTAGTTGTTAAATTTCTCAACTAATCTGGCAAATCAGGGAACGAGGAATCTGTCCGCACACACCCTCAAGCTTTTTGCAGATAGCCTTCCTCAGCTCCAGAGTTCCGGCATTAGGCGTGTATCTTGTAGCCCCATCTCTGATGGCATTCATCCCAGCCTGGACCCAAGCAACAAAGAGGGATAATCAACCTAACTTCCTACAGCTGCTAGAAATGTCAACAAAACACATTGCTCTGAGCTCTGCCCTGAGATTCAGAGTTGCTATGATCCAAACGAAAATATTGTTACATGAATCGGCAAAACAAATTCATCGTGAAGGTATTTGCAATTAAGCTGGCTAGCACTTTCCCCTAACACCAGGACTCCAGGATACACATTGCACCAAGATCCCAAACTAATACGACATATGTTCCTGTTTTTTATACTCTCTCTCTTTCTCCCCCCGGTCCCTTCCCTTTGCAGACCAACCATTTAAGAAGGCCGCTCTGAATTCTCACCTCAGCGATCACGGCCGGCGTGTCGAAGTCTGGCTCCCCGGCGGCGAGTCCGATGACTGGCACGCCGGCCTGTCGCAGCGCCGTGGCCTGGTCGGTGATGGCCATGGTCTTGGACGGCCTGAGCGCGCTCACCCGCGGGCTGATGGTCGTGTCAACCGCCTCCGCCCGCACCGTCACCATCCTGGCCCTGGACTTCAGCGACTCTCTCGCCCTGCGAATCAAAGACACGAGCAGCAGCCTTTACCGACGGGCGCACACGGACGACGAAGACGCGGGGGGGAAGTAAGGCTGGCCGATTGCTGCCGGTCAGGCGCTTGCTCACCTGGGGAATGACAGGGAGGCTGTGCCAGGGGAGGTTTTTGTGGGGAGGGTGAAAGACGGGGTGGAGGTGGAGGAGGAGGTGGCAGCGAGGGAGGAGAAAGATGCCATTGGAGCAGCTCCGGCTGCGGCTCTTGCTTTGCTCGTTGGCTGGTGGCGCGTTTCAGCGAGGTTGTTGGGCTACTGGGTTATACTGCTCCGCTTGGGAAGGGGAAGGTGGGGTGGTAGGTGGGTCGCCGCCGGAGACAGTGCTGGGCTGCTGGCTCTCCTGGTCCTGGCTGCGTCTGCTGGGTTGGTGTCGGAAACGGGATGGTTTGGTTGGCTTGGCTCCTTTTTTTTTTCTTTCCAATTGGATAGGAAAATTAGGGGAAATTCATCTACTAGTAAATTTCTTTTTTTAAGACAAAAAAGAGTAAAGTTCATACGTGCTTTAGTTTGAACATCCTTTTTATAGGAATCCCTGGGAAGTTGATCCAAGTCTGAACAATTGATTTCTCTTTCTGAATTTTGTATAGTAAGAATCACCTTGGAATCTTATAGGAAATTCAGAGCATCCAAATACATATCCAAGTCCCTCCGTTAAAACTCACACAAGGATTAGGTGGGAATTGCTCCTCAGAGAAAATTCATTCAAGCACGTGTCAAAAAAAAAAAACTCAATTGAACACCCATCTAAAATACACACAATTGGACAGCACCATCGAACTTCAGTCCAGCCCTTCACCGCCAGGATTCCAGATATCGGAAAGGATATAACAACACTGTACTCCAAAGTCCCAACAGGAGTGAAGAAAAAAAAAAAACACATTACAAACAACAGTAATGGATGCTGATCAGCAAAGTTGCTAAAACCTGAAAGCATGTAATCCGAGCATAGAATTTCATATCGTAGTTCTATCACCATTTTACAGTGAAGCATGTAAGTTCTATTTCTCATACAACACAGCTCCTGCATAACCAATTTTTCAAAGAAGTTGTGTGGGCGAATTAGGCTACAGATATTTCTGGCACACATTCAAGAAATGCCAAAACGCCAGTGAGGATTCTTTTCTCCTCGATCTTTTTTTGCTCATTCTCACAAAGGGAAACCATGGTGGCCCAAAATTTGAATATAAATGAGTCTAGCAGAAACTGAACTATATGCTAATCAACAAGTGAATAGCAAAAGCCAAGCTATGGTAGATTCTTGAATCTTGACGTTATTATTAAGAGCGGAGCATCTTCACTTTGGGCCCAGACTTCTTCATTTGCCGAGCCCTTTCCTTTTCCTCTTTCTTCCTGAGTGCCTCAGCACTTAATTTGGCATCTGCCTCCTCCATGAGTTTCTTCTTTTCAGCCTTTTTCCTTTGCAGGGCCTCCTGCCTGGCACTCTGCAGTTCCCTGAAAGCCTCTTGAGCGGCCTTTGTTCTAGCTCCATCAGTTTTTGAGCGAGCCTACAAACAACAATATATATAGAAAACTTTAGACATAATCGGAACATGATGATGAGCTCTACAAAGAGAAAAAAAATGGATACTCACATGAGAGCTAAGCTTATAACGCCCAACCAAATCAATGAAGTATGGCACAAGAGCAACCAATCTTGTCATCTCTGACATTTTGCTTGCATCTGGCAATACAAACTTGAATGTAAGGACCTTCTTGTAGGATCCTGCCAACTGGTCTGAAATATGAAGCGAGATGAACCACTTTCCAAATTTCTCAAATGCCTTCTCACCAAGAACCTAGAGATGAAAGAATCATTAGAAGCAGGGTAAGGCACACTATATACAGGATAAACTAAATCAGTCGCAATATTGATCCATTCAACCAAGCTTAAGCTTAGGTTCTTGGTCTTAAGACAGTGTCCAAGTCCAACTGAATAGCTTTCTTGGTCTAGTTACTCTCATTCAAGTCCTAACCAAAGTCACAAAAAACGGGTTCACCACCTTCGACCCTTGACCGGGTTCGTTGACCCCAACCCGGGTTCACGGGTTCATTTTCGACCCGAAGTCTAAAATCTCTCGCAAGTAGAGTACCACGTACCGCGACCCCGTACCTCGACCCCATCGACCAAGAAACTTTGTGACTATGGTCCTAACCCAAAAGATCAAGATGAAAGTGCCAGTAATAAATGATTCATAATGTTTAGAAACAGACATTGGCCTTATCTTATCAGACATACTTACTGTTTTACAATAAGCACCGCAGATCTAATCTAGCTAACGACAGATTTCACAATAACCTAAATTGGACCTTGGCAAAATCCAATCATTTCACAGGCAGATCTCAAAACTGCTTTATATCTTATATAAGGGCCTGTTTGGATGGCAGCGTGGGAAAGCTGCCTGAGCCAGGCATCGCTCCCAATTGTTCGATTTCGAGCGCCTGGGATCATATGCGCTTGCCTGGCCGGTGCTCCTAGGCCAGGGCTGCATCCAAACACGCCCTAAGAAACTGAAGCTACTTCAATCGTTAAAAATCTTATTCTCTAACATGAATGAACTTGATTATGGAAGTAACAGCAAATGTCCCAGTATGTTCTTTCCTTGTTCAACCAAGCTTTCATCAATGTCCAAAAGGTGGCAGAGCAAGAAAATATCAAAGACAAAAACAAATCTCCAAGAATGAAGAAATTCAGGAGAGAGAAACATGACATGTTTGAAATTCAATAAAAGGTAGTTAAAATCTACATCTACCAACATGCTACTGCACATCTGCATTTATACACTTCCATAATTTAAAAAGGCTATCCATTTCATAACTTCATGGTATCCCATCGCCTACTATAAACAAAATACTACCTATAAAGAACAATAATAAAATAACTTGTGCCACGGACAATAGGAACTACTGTTGATAAGCTTTCCATCAAAGCAACAAGCTGAGCTCAGTTTGCAATTCAAAATGCAAAATTTAGTGGGTGTTTCGTGTTTGGGACTGCTCTGCTCCACGTTTTTTTAGCTCCGCTCTACATTTTTTAGCCAAACAGTATCAGCTCCACGCACTCAGTTCGAGAAAAAAGGGTGAAGTTGTTAGAGCACCTAAAGAGGTACTCCACAAGCTTCAGTTTTTTTGTGGAGCTGCTCCACAGTGGAGTTTGTGGAGCGAAGTTTGTGAAGCAGTCCCAAACACCCCCTTAGTTTGAATACAAGCAATCGAGCATCCTTCTCTGTTCTCTAATGTCAGCTTTTAACAGCGTAAGTTAAAAAAAAATGTGAGCCTACCTCAAACCACACAAATTTGAGTAGTTCTCCTTCTGAATCATATTTTTTATTTGAAAATTCAGCAGTTAAGATCCACCTTTATCAAGTTCATTAAATATTGAAGCAGCAACTTAGTGTAAGCATATAAGTTAATAATCTTATCCAAATGAAGCATTTACTTTAGTGAATCCACAAAACCAAATTTCTGTAGTTCACTCTCACCTGATCAAGCACAGCCTCAGTGATGATATCCCCAGCAACCTCCTTAGACTCGGCTACCACAGCAAGCTCATCCGACACCCACTTCCTTCCAGCAGGGGCCGAAGTGAGAACGTTGGCAAACCTTTGCAGATCCCTCTCCTCTTTCTGCATAGTCTTGGCCGCCTTCTTCCTGGCCACAGCCAGAATCACATGGTCCATGGCCTCTTCGTTCATTACCACTTCAAACGTGATGGTGTCCTTCCTAGGGAAGACCAGCTCGACGAACTTTGACAGCAGGTCGTGCCGCGCCCGCATCTCCATGGTGGCGAGCATGCCCTGGCAGAAGCGTCTCCCGCTGGCATAGAACTTGAACACGTCCTGCCCCTCCTTGAGCAGGAGTGGCGTGTCCTTGCCATCGCCAGTGCCTAGAAGGCTGAAGTTCTTGTCGAAGATGGAGTCCCTGGTGGCGAACTTGGTGGCCCAGGCCAGCGCGATGTTCTCGTTTTGCCGCTTCCCAGTGAAGTAGTTGAGCACGAAGCAGATCAGGAAGCTGACGCACGCGATCTCGACGGAGAACGCGCGGAGGAGCTCAGCCGGGGTCCTCTTCGCCGCAGGCGCCGCCTCGGCCGGTGCCTCCGCGGAGGGATCTGACGGGTCGGCCTCGGCCGGCGCGGCGGAGTCGTCGGAGGAGATCGCTTCGGGCACGGGGATGCCCTCGAACTCGTCCTCGTCCCAGAGGTCGAGCGCCGGGGTGGGGTCCCGAGGCGCAGGCGTAGCGGGGTTGTTAGGGTTCGGCGCGGATGTCGTCGTGACGGGAGGTGAAGGCGCGGAGGTGGAGAGGGAGATGGGCGGAGGGGGCGGGAGGTCGACGCCGTCCAGCCCCTCCTCGTCATCGTCAGCATCGAGTCCACCGGCCGCGGAGGGAAGGTCGTCGGAGTCGAAGCCCTCGAAGTTGGCGGCGAAGGAGAGGGAGATGTTGAGGGCGAGGAGCAGCAGGATGAGGAGGGATGCACGCGGCGGCCGGAGCCGGATCAAGCTCGGCGCCGCCATAGCTGAGGCGGCGGAAGGGGAGTGTGGTGGAGACGACGAAGGGGATGGTCTTAACTAGCACGGCGGTGCTGGGGGAAGGTGGGGGGGATAAACGGGGGAGGATGGATGGAGGAGCCGTGCGACTTGCTACTGTGAAGTGGTTGATCGTTGGGATCTGAGATTCATTTTCGTTCTCTCTGTTTTTTTTTTCTTTCGGGCGTGATTTGGCAACAGACGGAGGGGATGGTGCAATCCGATTTTTTTAATTTTTTTAAATAAAGGATTCAGACTGGTTTTAATACCGGACAATATATACACTTCATAAGTTTTTTTTTGTTAAAACCGCACAAAATATCTAGAAGTAGTATAAAATCAAATAAATTAGAGGAAGAGATTAGAGGAAGAGATGAAGTCATACTAACCGACTTGTAAGGCTTGTTATATCGGCTATGTCTTTCACGCAGAGCATCTTCAACCGTTTAACAAATGACTTCTCATTCATAATTGTTTTAATAAAACAAAAAAAAATCTCCTTCAACAGTTTGGTATTTCAATTTCTCTTCCAACTTGGAATATCTTCCTATCTAGCACGTAAATTGGTATGGGTCGTTCTCCTCATGCTTAGCGGGGCTCTTTGTTTGCTTAGCGGGTTTTGAGGTTTTTAGAAACAAAAATTGCTAAACTGTTAGAGATAAAAAAAAATTTACTTCCCATATTATTTTGGGAGTTGGCAAACAACAAGATTTGAGAAACAAATTTACCAAACGATTGGAGATGCTAATATATTTCATCCTTTTATGTCCTGATGACATACTTTCAATACCTACATATTTGAGTTCATATCAAATCTAATTTATGTGAGTTCATATTGAATCTAATTTATGTATGACGAGGCGAGCTGAGTGTAGCTCAGCCCGTATGTTGTTTGCAATGGTTGTATTTTCTAATTTTATTTTTAAGTTACAGCGTCGTTCTTTTCACTTGGTAGATAATGTTATCCTAAAAAGTGAGATACATATTATGAGTCATGACTTCGATAAACCTTAAGATATGTTGGCTCAATCTACCAAAAAAACTTATAGAGTAAGATGTGTATGCATAGATCTATAGGGTAAAATATGCACCGCGCGGCTGCAGCGTGTTTCAAAGAAACATGTATGATGAGGTGTTTGGTTCCACCTTCTAAACTTTAATTGTTTGGATATATACATATAGTATTAAATATAGGCTAATTACAAAACAAAATGCATCGCTGGCCCTTCTAAATTCAATCAAGTTTCAATAAACTACTGTATTTTCTATTAAAAACCTCTAAACTCAATCAAGTTTCAATAAGATTTTGCAGTGCTGGTCCTTCTATATAACAAAGAAAGAATTGTATTCTGGCTCCGTTTAGCCTTTGATCTCCCGCGTTAACACGTTTTCCTTGCTGGAAATCAGGATAGCAATGGGCATTCAAAACCCGAAACCAATGGATTTTTACTTTATTAGGGTAAAAGTACGAGTCAATTTCTCTATCTATGAGTTTGTTGATAGGCAAAGATCTAGACCCAACACGTTTGTGTGCATGAGTATGGGGATGTAGTACCCAAACCAGTAAATCCATGGGTTTCTAAAATCCGATCCATTATAGTGAAGCAATCAGATCAGTTCACAATATCCTAAATTTTTTTTTTGACGGTCAATTTTTTTTTTGACAGTCTATCCTAAATTTTTCTACTAAACTGCTACGTTCACAGACATATATAAGATGATATGTCCATTCAAGTAAAAAATGAGAAGAATAAATACAATTTCATGTTTTGAGACATGATTTTTCATGTTCTATTTTTTTCTTTGTTGCTACGTGGATGTGCTTAGGGCACTCACAATGCATGGTGTGTACTCGGTCAGGTCTGCCTACAGACGAATTGTCTTGGACTCTGTGATAGAGTCTTGCATTGTGAGTACCCTTATGGGCAACCCAATAGATATCCGTAACTAGATAGATACAGGTCTGAGCACCAAATTAAACCTATCATAGATCATGTGTTTTTTAATGGGTAAATTTTATATTAGGCATGTTTACTTGTAAAATATTTTGCAAAATGTGAATAGTATCAATTTCGTTTGTATTTAACAAATATTGTCCAATCATGGACTAAGTAAGCTTAAAAGATTCGTCTCATCAATTTCGACCAAATTGTGTAATTAGTTTTTATTTTCGTCTATATTTAATACTTCATGCATACGTCTAAAGATTCGATGTGACGGGGAATATAAAAAATTTTGTAAATTTTTTTGGAACTAAACAAGGCCTTATAGGCATGGGTTTAGACTAACAAAATCTAACGGGTTTTATATGGGAGTATCAGAAGGTCCCGAAGGGCTGTGCACGCAAACTCTGCTCCTTCCTTTCCGAAGAAAACTGGTCAGTCCGACTCTCCGCCGCGCGCGTCAGCCGATGGAGGAGCTGCAGGCTGCCGTGACGGCGCACCTGGACCAGGTGTCGGGCCTCGTGCAGGCGCTCTCCTCCGAGCTCCGCCGCGGCATGGGGCCCGCCGCCGACAACCTGCGCGCCTTCATCCGCGCAGTCGACTGGACGGTATTCTCTCCGGATCGGCGGATCCCCTAATAGGAGATCGCATCCGGACCCCCAAGACCTTGCTTTTTTTCCCCTCTCTCACTTCCAGAGCTCACAAAGAATGCGATACTGTTTCAGGAGCCATGGCTCATGTGCTTGATGGCATTCCATGTGGTTCTGCTGCTCACTGCTGTAGGGTTCAGGAGGAATGCCAACTTCCAGCTATTCTTGTTATTTCTTGCTTGTGAGTCTTTTGTTCCTTCTGTTATTACTAAGCACGCATTGCATATGAGCAAGTACATTGTTGCTGGGGGGAAGGAGTATGCAATTCCATCCATATTCCACAGCAAGAATTGCCTGGTGCCGATAAATTTGTAGTTTCAAATTTCGTCAGCACAATTTCTAATCCAGGTTTATTTTGTTTCTCTCTTTTCCTTTGGTGCCATTTGATTCAGACCCTTCCGTGTGAAATGAAATCATCGAGGGGAAATTGATATTGACATTAATTTTGATCATATTATTCGGTAACAGGCCAAGAGCAATTTAGATGTTTATACACCAATTTATTAATACCATTGGCTAGTGCATACCTCACTAACTAAAACAAGTAAATTAGTTTCTTCAACACTGACACACTTATCAAAAAAATTCCCTACCATCTCGCAGTTGGATGATTTCTCCTTGAATCCACATCATTTTCTTACTGTCTCATTTAGATTTCTAATGCTATAAGCCTATAATAGCATAAATATACTTCTGTATTTGGATGAACAAACCAATGATGGTATGAGTTTCATCTCACATTATCTTGCAACACTAAATTACAGTGAGATTTGGAAGATTGGGAATTTGGAACCTCATATTTTGATTTGCTTTGGTTCTCAGTTCATGGTTTACCTATGCAGATTCAGGAGTGTATCTAGCTGAAAAGATGAACAGATACCTGGGAGAGCACTGGAAGAGCTTTACCAGTAGGAATTATTTTGACCGTTCTGGAGTTTTCATCTCGGTCGTCTGGTCTGGGCCCCTTATCTTCATATCTATTGTCAGTGTGGTTAGTAAAAATCTGGCATACCCTGATGTAAAGGTTTCTGTTCATTACATTCAGCTGTTTATTTGCAATTTACCTTATGTTGCTTATCTTTCTACTCTTTGATCATTCCAGATTAGCAGCCTCATTGCATTATGTCGATTGATGGTGAAATGGAAGAGAGCAGAACTTAGGCACCGGGCTCGACTTGCTCGTGACAAGAAGGATTGAGAGAAGAGGAAAAAAATCCTTATTATGGTAGAATCGAATGATTTAGTGAGGTTGGACTTTTCTAAAGTTTGTGTGTTGCTTCTCAGAAGGGCACTCAAGAATTAAGTGTTGGAAATCCTGGATAAGCAAGGAGTGTCTACAGCTATTGTCCTTGCTGATCATGAATTCCTGTAGGGCATACTTCATCAAAAAATAGATATGGTATCTGTCTCTATCTTGTTTTACATTGTAGATGCAAACACGGATGTAATCTTGATTGAAATTGCCTTAGGACCAAAAGTCTATGACTCGAAGAATTTATACAACTTCAAAACAATCATTGACTTTAGACAACTTCAAACACCATTTGTCTATGACTAGGGAGAACGGTTGGCATTGAACAAAATGCTAGGAAGTATCCTCAAGAAAATAGAAAAATCCAAATGTTCAATATTATGTTTCAGTTGGATCTTTTACTATTAGCAAATTTTGTGCGAATGGCCGAATGGGCCAGTAGTTTAGTGAGCGCAGGTCTGTAGCCTAGTTGGTAGCACCTCAGTCCTGACTTAGATTGCCCGCTATGTTACTGACCTGACTGTACACAAGAAATTTCTGCTTGTGCAAAAAATGAGAGAGTGGGCTTTCTCGTTTAGGGCATTTTTTCTGTTACCGAATGTTGCATACATTATACATACATGTATTAATGGCTTACAAGGATTTGATTGACGTGTTACATATGAAACAAATCCGTGTTAGCACAGTGTTTACAATTTCTTCAGCTTTCTAGCTAACAGAGAATTACTAGACCTTTTCCTGAAGAAGTAAAAACCTAGGGCCCCAAGCAACGGCCAAGAGGTTACAAGAGCAATGTAAGCAAGCAACCAGACTGACCTCCCCTGGGTTCGACTGAGTTGGTTTATGGATTTCTTAACAGGACCAATGGCTTCACAGATTTTGTTCGCATATGGCTCTTCTCGCTGTTCTTGAGATCCTCCGTGTGCTTGAACAGTCATCGCATTCCCTTCTGAGCTGTTTTTATCATCCGCCCAACTGTCACTCTCATTTTGTATTGCTCCGGTGTTTTGATTGTGTTGTACGTGTTGGACAACCATGCTATCATTGAGTTCAATTTCACCAGAAATCTCGTTGTGCAAGGAGTCACCGTTGTTAGGGCTATCATTTGTTACTGCAGCTACCATTCCATCTTCCATGAAATTCACATATGGGCTTTTGTCAATTGATGATTCCAACGATGAGTGCAAATCATGTTCTTGTGCCTGCATTCAACTATAACATGTTACGTTATGTTAACCAGAGCTGATATGTGAAGTACTACCAAGCACCACCTTCTGCCGATGCATGTAGGGGCCATCATGCAGAGCACAGAGGAACTCGGAAACAGGCTTTACCCACCTGTCAAGCATTCAGATAGATACAGGCTGAACGTCAATCACTATTGACTGATCAAATAGAGAAGTCATATCTTATGTTAAAAAGGAGACGCAAGGGCAAAAACGGAGTAATTGATGCTAAACATTTTTGCCAAATAACTTACCAAAGCTTTCTAGCAGTTAGGCCTTCAAAGAAAGCAAGATGTCCGCCATTAGGTGTAGTTGCCAATACAATGTTTTTGTTTGCCCTAAATCAGCGCATGCATAGGGGCCTTATCAACACATTAAACCAGAAAATATTCAGAATAGTGAGCTTTCGTCGTATGTTTACCTGCATTCATCCCAGGGAATGGCCTCCCTTGTGCAGAGGGGGTCATCTAAGGCACTGATACAAAGCAGGGGAACTGAAACGTTGCTGATATAATTTGCACTGCTGCACTTGCGGTAGAATGTGTCCACTGTCTGAAAGGAGCTAGTCACTACATGGAATTCACTCCTAAAAATCATACAACACCTAAATTACAACAACGGCAACACAATTTTAAATAGCACTAGCTAACTGAATCAAAAAACCCATGATTATTTTGAGTTACATTGATAGGTTCTCTAGGTCATGACTTTTCTGCTGGAACTTGGAGCCCAAACCAAATACCAATTATATGATTCATGTTCAAGTAACCCATATTCTATAAAGTATAAATACTGTACAAATAAAATTTGTATGCTAGAACTGGCTGAAATTCCTAATACATCTTTCTCATCTCGACAGTAACGAAGTGTTGCTGTGCCATCAGTCCAGAACTAAGGTGTCCAATTCAATATTTTCTCATGCAGACCCGCAAATTCCAAGGCTGCAATCCTTGATGCTGCCACAAGTCCTCTAACAATAAATGTAACCCTTGCTTCTACTGACACTATCAGTAGCAAGTGTTTCAGGTTTCCCTTTGATTTATTAAGAGCTGAAATCAAACACATGTACTCCATGCTACTAGTGAGGTCACAAAATACCATATGATAACCTCACTTTTGTAACCATCTGCCCTGGATGCTGGATTCAATCAAGCAAGATGCTTTTCCTTCAGGTCTTAGCCTTTTCCTGGTTGTTATTATTTGTAAAGTGGAATCTGTTAGCCTAAAAGCCTGGTGTGTGAGGCGATACATTTGCGCCTCCCTTTGTAATTTATCCCTCTCTTAACGAAATAACACACAGCTCTCCTACGTTGTTCGAGAAAAAAATTCAAGCAAGAGGCTCAAATGTGCAACATGAGATTGAGCAGACCATTATATGCTTTCGATATGGAGTCATCTGATTGTTAACCATGGTTCACTGTTTAAACTAGTGCCTAAATTTTGAGTGCTCTTGGATTTTTCTCTTTAATCGTTTGATGTTGACTGCTCTATGTTTTTTTTGGGTGATAGCACTGCGCGTCAAATTTCTTCAACTTTTGCATTTTCAATGGTCACCAGCCAGTTTCCCAATTCTCAAAGTAAACGAGATGCTATTTTGACGAAAATGTTTTAGAATCGCATCCACATATTTGAAAGAGGTGTGATGTTATGGAATTATCAATTTATCATGGATAACCTAATTCCATCATGTAAGCTACTCTGTCCCCAAAAAAGAGTCATTCTAGGATTCAAATTTTGTCCCATAAAAAGTGTCACCTGCCAACGTTACAGTCCTACATATAGCTACCGTACCGCAGCTGTCCGTGTCTCACATCTGCCTTCACTCCTGCCGGCCAATGGAACTCGGCCAGGAATAAAAAAGCGCAGACCTCCATCGCCACCTGCTACTGCTTGCACCAGTACTACACTTCTTTAGCTGATGGAATCATTGCATACTAGGGGTATGCAGGTATTTTACCAATGTCCTTGATACAAACGCCGTTCTCCAAAACGACCCAATTTAAGGGACAGAGGGAGTACATATTTTAGGCAGCATTTTGGTAAAAACGAATATGTTTTGGCTGGACACACCCTGCTGTGTCAGTCCATTCTAATGGAAAGAGTAGTCCACAACCAAAATGGGGCGCGCGCAGGGGGGGGGGGGGGGGGTCCATTTCTGCTTGAATCAATTGTGGTTTTGCTTTATTCCACTTAATTTCCAATGGAATAAAAATGTAATTACCACTGATGAGCAAAGAGAGCAGTGAAACTGTAACCAATAATTTTAGACAATCTAAAATATGAATACTTTGCTAATTGTGCAAAAGAAGATAGTGCAGATTTAGCATTAGAAAGAATACCTCATATTTTGCAACAACACAAGTGGCATGGCGGTCAAATTCCCGGATAGAGTGTGACTGATGAAAGAAAAAAAAGGGGGGTAAGCACAACATGTCGTATAACCAGCTAATTTATTGAAATATAGTCAAATTGCTTATTAAATGGACTACATCTGTTGTTTTTAATGCAAACTCAATAACACAACACGTGAACATGATAAGGACCGCATGGCTACGAAAAAATAGACCAACGATGCTATCTTATGGTCATACCGATGTAATAGCTTCCCAGTTTGCAAGTCGTGCCAAGACTGGTTGATGTCTGTAAAAGTAACACAAGTTGAAAAAGAGTATGGAGCAAAAGTAGAATCTATTATATTGTTCAGTTGCATTATTAGACAAAGAAAGATCTGCTAAGTTCAAATTCAAAATGGTGGCGATCTAGGAAGGAGAAGCATCATCGCAGTCAATCAATGTGGCAAGGACTTTTTCAGTAATTAGTAAACATTAGTTAGCAGAAAAGCATAAAGGTAAGGTTCACAAGATTGCAAGGGAAAGGGCTTAACAAGTACATACAGTTTTGCATATCCTTTGAGACCAATTGCAAGAGCTCTATCGTAACATCGCTGCACAAGCTTGCGTGAAATAAATCTGTTGGTCACCTGCATAATTGCAGTGATATAACAATATACTATGTATAATCAGTATTAATCAAAGTGTTGCGTTGAAAAATGGAAGTGATAGAAGAGCATCATTTGTAATTTGTTAACTAAGACACTGAGGAAAGATGAGTAGGCACAGAAACTGAAGTGACAGTATTTGAAACCACAGGTGTGGTACAATTGATATGCAAATCAAAGTATTTCTGCATAAAAGCACAACTTAAAATCAGAAAAAGCTGCGAAACCTCTGCTAAATTAATTAATATAGTCACCAACCAGCAGATCCCAGGGAGAACAAATAGATGCAGCACCAGCTACAGGTGTATTTTCACCTTCTTCTCCAAGATACTTGACCTAAATGGGCGATATATATGAAAAATTCAGAAGTAACCTTAAACTATTAAGTAACAGCTGCAGTATTTTTTTTCACAGGTTGGGAAAGGGGAAGGAAAACTAAACCCACCACAATATTGGCACCTATGCTTGTCCCAACAGTGAATAGTGGAGCCTTCGGATACTCTTGATGAAGGAAATTAACAACTTCACGCATATCTTCCGTCCACCCGGCATTGTAAAAGCAATCAGACTGCGAACAGAGAAAAAAGTAACAATAGGCAGCTAAACCTTGTATCAGCAACTAATGTTGGTGGCGATTCTTCTGGTGTTAGAATGTGTTTTTAAGGTTAACCAACTTACAAAAAAATCTTGGTTTTGAACAGAAAATCATGTCTTCTCATAAGTTTTGATCTATGGTAGAACTTACTGTTATGGAGATGCCACCCAGACCCCTGTGGTTGCTTACAACAACATTCCATCCTTTGATTGCCATAGAAAAGACCAAGTGCTTCACATACTGCAACAAACCCCCCGCGTCTTGTTTAGAATAAATCATAAAGGTAGCTAAAATGAAACAGGGATTATACAGTCAACTTCCATTTCTTGTTTAAACTGATCGACTTACAGCAGCACTAGAATCACTAGTTAATCCAGGTATCACAACAACAAGAGGTGTTGAATCATCCTTAGAAATGGTTCCATCACAAGTGCCAACATCTCCAGCTGCAACATAGCACCAAAAGGAAAAGGTTAATCATCCATTTGCTTGCTAATCAATCTTAAACTATCTAAATTTGCAGAACCTTCAAGATCAGAGGCTAGTAACCAATCTAAGGCAATGGTCCCACCGTCACGAACAGTGTACAGCTGCCTGCAATATAAATTGTCGAATCACTGTGAAAGATAACCATAGTCATAAAACTCTATAGCATCGCAGTTTTTATCTTGTACTGTAAGGCCCCAATTTAAAAAAAAGCTGATATGTTGCACTGTATGGCCATAAATTGCAGATTACTGAAACGAAACAATGAGAGTCAAACATTTTCTGGACATATGAAAAACAGCTTTTGCCTCCCTACATACATAATATGTTCACACTTATGTAATACTCCCTCCGTGCCAAATTATAGTTCTTTAACTTTGTCATAAGTCAAACTAACTTAACATACACCATGGAATTAGTTTCATTAAATTCATAATGTAATATGTCTTGATATGACCACTATTTGAACTTGAAGATGTTAATATATTTTTTCTAAAATTTTGGTCAAAATTAGAGAAGTTTAACTTAGGACAAAACTAATGTGAACTATAAATTGGACCAGGTGGAGTACCTAACTTTTTTTGGACTTTGTGCAACAGCCATAAAACACAGAATTGCGTAGCTAAAATTGAATTATCATGTGCCCACTCACATAGCTGCATACTTGCATAGTTGCATCAGCAAAGTTTTAGTAAAAGCATCAACAGAAGAACAATAACAATGTAACTCCAACCTCCCATAGGTGAATGAAGGTGGCCTGCCAGATATGCTCAGGAACAACGTCTGCAAATGAGGACTCGCTAACCACGGCGTCGCCAGGTACCTACGCAATGCAACATTGGGGAAGGGAAGACAAAAAATCATAAAGCAAACTTTCTCCGGAAGAGGGAGGCAGAGCAATCTGATGTCTCGTGAGTCATGATAGCATATTAGCATCCCACGCATGCCCGCGCACCTGCCGTGCAGCGAGCGGCACTTGGAGGCGACCCGGTGGTACACTTGAGAGTCGGGGTGGAAGGTAAGCGAGACGCGGCCGCCGCGGAGGCCGCGGAGGAGGTCGCCCAGGAAGTGGAGCTCGAGGAACCTGTACAGGAGCGCGGCGGCGAGGGCGAGCGCCGCGAGGACGTAGCGCGTCCACGGCACCAGCGCCGCCGCGCGGAGAAGCAGCTCGCCCGCTGACTCGCCGCCGGCGCTGGAGACCGCAGCCTCCATCAATTTTGGGTTGGGGGATGCCGCGCCCGCGAGCTCAGTAGGGGTCGACACGGTCACCGATTGGGGATCGACACGGAGTCACGGAACGGTCACCGATTGTCGATTGAGGAGGTCGATCTCGCCGCCGCGCTGCGGTTGGGAAGCGATGGGCAGACACGCGAGCTGATTCGTCTCTGAAATGGACGCGCAAGCCTGTGTGAGACTGCGGGAGTGCGCGTGCGAGGCACACGAGTGACGAGACATCGTGTTTTTAGGCGATGGACACACGCGCGCACCCAGGTTGTTCTTGGTTTGGGCCTTTGTTTAGATGTAAATTTTTTTAGATTTCGCTACTTATTTTTGTTTGTTTATGACAGACATTGTCTAATTATAAACTAAGAGCTTGTTTAGATCTAAAAACTTTTTGGATTTTGACACTGTAGCACTTTCGTTTTTTATTTGATAAACATTGTCCAATCATAGAGTAACTAGGCTTAAAAGATTCGTTTCGCGATTTACAAACAAACTGCGTAATTAGTTTTTATTTTTATCTATATTTAATACTCCATGCATGTGCCGCAAGATTCGATGTGATGGAGAATCTTATAAAGTTTTGGGTTTTTGGGTGTATCTAAACAAAATCTAACTAGTGTCAAAAGATTCATCTCGCGGTTTTACAGTTAAACTGTGTAATTAATTTTTATTTTGGTCTATATTTAATGTTTCATGCATGTGCCGTAAGATTCGAAGTAACCGGGAATCTTGAAAATTTTTTGGTTTTTGGAGTGAACTAAACAAAGCCTTGGTTGATAAGTGATGACTTGGCTGATTTATTATAAAAAAAATACTTAATGTTCTATATATGCATTTAAAGATTTAATGTGATGAGAAATTTTGAAAAAAAATTTGTAGTAAACAACTACTCCCTCTGTCCCTTTTTAATTGTCGCCGTTGATGTACGTGCTACAAGTTTGACTCAATTTGTAGAAAAAACGTACAACATTTGTATCTCCAAATGAATTTGTTAAAAAACTAGATTCAAATATCTTTCTAATGATACTAATTATATGTTATAAATATTAATATTTTTAATATACAATTGGCAGTTGTTTTTTGGAAGCGCAAGCGACAATTAAAAAGAGACGGAGGTAGTAGTCCTAAGTGAAAAGTGTTAGGCTACTGTAGCACTTTCGTTTATACTTCATTCCAAATTATAAGTCATCCCAAGAATCTTGTAGAGTCAAAGCATTTTCAAGTTTGACCAAAATTATAAAGAGAAATACTAAGATTTGTAACATAAAATAAATATACTATGAAAGTATAATTGAGAAAAAATCTAATAATACTTAGTTGACATCATAACTGTTATTGTCTTACCATATAAATTTAGTCAAACTTAAGATGTTTTGACTCTCAAAGATTCTTAAAATAACTTATAATTTAGGATGGAGAGAGTATTTGATAATTATTATCCAATTATAGATTAACTAGACTCAAAAGATTCGTCTAGATAAACTGTACAATTAGTTAATTTTTTATCTATATTTAATGCTTTATGCATATAACATAAGATTTGACGTGACAAAGAATCTTCAAAAATTTTTGGAACTAAACAAGGACCTAGAAAAGGAAACTCAACTCAACAGGGCAAATGAGCATCACGAGCGGATGCAGAGTACTCCACTGCAGCTTCAAGATTGAAACACGGACCGAACAAGCACCAACCAGCAACCAAGATAGCATACTTGTCATTATATTGAAATCATACGCATCAGTGCATTACAAGCTTTAGAACAGGACTGAACATGTGTAAAGCAGTATACAGTAGACGATACGTCCCTTATTCTTATAGTTATACACATTTATCAGACCTGTGCTATACAGCCATACTAAAACACAGTCTTCCTGATTCTCGTCCGTCTTCTTCACATAAGGCCCATGGTGCGTGTCGTGCCCTGGCGAGCGCCAGACCCACCAGGACCATGGAGCTGGTAAGTCTGGCTCGGCACAACCTGGAGAACACCTGGTTGCTCTGCAAAACAAACCAACAAGCAATGGCCAGATTGAGAAGAAGCCTAGATACAAGAATGAATTGTGGAACTTAAACTAAGATACGGAATGTCTCTTGAATAATGAGTGCAATAATGAGTGCTGGTGTGGGATGACTGATGATATAGAATGTGTTGTAGAGTTTCCACAACAGGTACTGAATGATATTTGACCAATATCATGTTCAAAATCTCAGTTAAAAATAAAGTTGTAAACTAATAAAACAAAAATGAAACATATAGCATACATTACTCCAATGAATGAACAAATAAAAAGGTCCCAGTCCACAAGAAAAATGTTGAATTTCCTAATGTATTCTCTAGGACTTCAACCATCAACAGTCAAGAATATCACAATTCACAAATATTCACTAGCCCACGGGATGAAGTTGTAAGTTTTTACCATTCAAATGTCAGACAAATCTGGGAAAAGCTTTAGTTATAAACTCGACAAAAAAACTTCTTTCTGTACATTGGAAAGGCAGATGTGGCCCTGTTTGGATCCGTAGAGCTAATAGTTAGCTGCTGATAATTAGCAGCTTGGATACAAATAGGTCTAGCTAATTGTTAGTTGAATACACAGCTAACAACTATTTCACTAGCTGGGCCAAACTAGCTAATATTAGCTATGAACTATTAGCTAGCTAATTATTATTAGCAGCTAATGGATCCAAACAGGGCCATAATAAGAGCATGATCCAAGATTATAGTGGGAGCATTGCAGACTTAGGTGCTCACAGCATCAGTAAGCTACAACCACAATTGCCCAATTCCCTAAGTATTTTGTGTGCACACAACAATAATGTGGAGAGGGAATCACTTTGATTAATTGTTATCCTACAAAAAAAATTAAGTCCAAGCATCCAACAATCTACAGCTTGGAGGTTCAATAATGCGAATTGAGAAAGGATTTCATACACCATGGGCATCCACTAATTTGATCATTTGGTGCAACCAGAAACAAGAATTATGCTCCCCATGCAAAATTCCCCCAGTACAGCCACGGCATGATGAAGCAAGGGCATCGCGAAGCAAGCAGTACAGCTTAATTGCAGGAAAGTATTTAAAGGGAGAACTCACCCTTGAGATCCTCGACCTGCTGGGGGGTGAGCTTCGCGGAGAAGCCGCTGGCGGCCGTCTTGTAGTGGTAGAGCACTGCGTCCCTGGCCTTCTGCTCGCTGCGAAACCGAGGGGGGGGGGGATCAACTCATCAGAAAACCCACCACGTTCCCAAAAAATAAAATAAAATGCATCCCCGGCACAAATTAGAATCGATCGAGCCCCAAATTTTCATCCTACCAACAAGCGCGGGCCCCGATCGAGTCCTGTTAAACCGATCTGACGGATTACCTGCCGAGGACGGGGGTGAGGGTGCGGAGGTGGAACTCCTCGGGGTCGGCGTCCTCGGGGCGGTCGACGTACACGATGTGCACGGCCGTCTCCTGTACCGCCGCGGGGGCTGCCTGCTTCTCCGGCTCGGCCGCCATGGCTGCTGCTGCTGCTGTGACTGTGAGGAACAGGAGGATCAGGAGAGGGTTGCTGCTAAGCTGCCGGAGCTGCGAACTGGTCTTCTTCATCGCCGTCGGCTTCGAGGTTGGGCTCGTCTTTATAGCCGTCCGTCCGGGATGGCGGTGCCGTCGTGGCTACTCTGGATCTGGGGACAAGTCGATAGTTTCGTGGTGACTCCGTGCGTGCGTGCGTCCATCGTCTCGGCATCTCCGCGTCCAACCGCCCTGGGCTGATTCTTCCTTCTCGGCGAAGTATTTTTGTGCTGTTGTTTGTTTGCCGGCACGTTTTGTAGATAGCCAGGTGGTTTAGCTTAGAGCAACTCTACCGCACACCTACTTTGGCCTTGTTTAGACTGACTCCAACAGACGACGCATCCCGCTACCCAAACACAAAATGCCTACTCCGCGATGTTTTATCGCAAAAAGAGACGCACCAACAGATGACGCAAACGGGGAACGCATTTTAGGTGAGACGCGATGAAGAACGCAAAATTGCGTCGCTCTCTCTCCTCGACCCAAATCTCAGACGCGCCCAAGCTCTTGTGCTAGGTGGGACCACGGCAGCACGTCGTCCATGGCGTTGCTCCCTGGATGAGGAGCAGCCGGCCGCGTGAGGCGGGCCCTTGCGACAGGGGAGCGGCGCCGAGGCGAGGCTGGTCTGCGGCGAGCTAGGGAAGGCTGACTCAGCGAGGCGCGTCCATGGCCAGCACAGCGAGGCAGGCCCGCGACGGGGAGCGGCCGGCGTGGCCAAATGAGACCACGGCGGGGCGAGGCGGGTCCATGGTCGGCGCGGTGAGAAGCGGCCGGCGGGCGCGAGGCTCTGCTTTTGCGGTTGGTCGGCGTCGGGAGAAGGGGAGCCGCGAGGAGAGCGTGTGGCGGCCGCAGGCGGGGAAGAAACGAGAGAGCGTGGGGCTGCGCGAGGGGAAGAAGGAGCGACCGCGCTGAGGAAGAAGGAGACGCGACGGGGAGAGTGTGCGGCGGCCGTGCGCGGGCAAGACGGGGAGCTTGCTCTGCTTTTGCGTTTGTTGTTGGGGAAGACAATGTTTGGGTCGCATGACCGTTTGTTGTGCGTTACCCAAATCGTTGAATGGGTATCATGTTTGGGTTGTCCTTGTTGGAGATAGCCTTAGTCCCAAAAATTTTGCAAAATTTTTCATATTCCCCGTCACATCGAACTTTAGACGTATGCATGGAGTATTAAATATAGATGAAAATAAAAACTAATTGCACAGTTTAATCAGAATTGATGAGACGAATCTTTTGAGCCTAGTTAGTTCATAATTGGACAATATTTGTCAAATACAAACGAAAGTACTACTATTCCTATTTTGCAAAAAATTTTGGAAGTAAACAAGGCTGAATATGAATGTTGAGGTCAAAAATCCAACTCCAACATAGCTTCTACCGCGGATCTTAAATTTATTGGGCCAACAAAATCCTCCCACCAGCCTCAATTCCTATTGGGTCACCCCACGACCCCTATCCTGTTCGCGCGTATGGAATTTGTGGTCCTTCTCTGCTCGATCTCCTCCTCGTCCGCTCGATCTGCTCCCCGAATGGTCGGACGGCCATGGCGCACTTGCTCGCGACGCACCTGCTCGCGGCCATGGCGCACTCCCTCCATGCGGCCCTAGCCAGAGCAACCCTAACCTGCTCACCGTCGTGTCGGGAGGAGCAGTCGCGAGCTGCTCACTGCCGCCACCGAGAGGAGCATCCCCATCTTGCTCTGGCCGCAGGGAGGAGCGGCCTCGACCAGCTCGCCATGGGAGGAGCCTCCCCAGCCTGCTCTAGCTGCTGGGAGGAGCCTCCCCAGCCTGCTCTAGCTGCTGGGAGGAGCGAGGTCGGCCTGCTCGCTGCCGAAGGAGTGGCCACGGCCTTCTTTGGCCGCTCTCCTCGTCCCCTACCCTGTGTGTGTGGAGATAGGATGAGGGGAAGAAGAGTTGAGTCAATGACGTGTGGGTCCCCATGTCATTCGTCGGCTCCAGCGCCACTGGAAGCGGCATCCGACTCCATTAGGCACAAGGCTAGAGGTTGAGGAGTGCCTCTTTGCGGCTATCGCTAGAGGGCCCAAGCGCGAAAGCAAGCCTGTTGTTGTTTGACGCATAGAGCAGAAGTTGTTGCCGCCACCATGGACAAGGACGTCGTAGCGTTGTTGATCTAATCGCTGAAGGTCGATTGGGAGGTGCTCGTAGCTGGTTCGCACCTACATGGATGAGCGCCGTCGACCCCGACACGACCGCCGACGTGGGATTGAAGCCTCCTGGCATGGACGGAGAGGCTAGGAGATTGAGCCGCTGCTGGGGTCACTGAGTAGCCACCGCTGGAGCTGGACGCTTACGCTCTACTCATCCTCCGAGCAAGTAGGAAGACAAGGGAAGAGAATATATGCTCTGTTTTTTCTTGTTATAACTGACATATCCCAAACCAAATATCCAAACAAGGGAATTGGATAAAAACTCTATAACCCTACCCCATCATAATCCATCTCATTTCCTCGACCAAACCCAGCAGCTATCCAAACGGCACCGTCGTTGCCTCGTTGGTGCGGTTGCCGGGGGCATGAGTGTGAAAATAGGAAACTTCTAGGGTGGCCGTTGTTGTTTTCTCCTCCCCCTCTCTCTTGCTGATGAAGCACGACTGCACGAGTGTGCAGGACGCGTTTCTTCGAGGCCTTGGATCTCAAAATAAAATAAGGTCTTGTGTAGATGTGAAAAGATTTTGGATTTCGCTACTGTAGCAATTTCGTTTGTTTGTGACAAATATTGTCCAATCATAGACTAACTAGGATCAAAACATTCGTCTCGCGATTTACAGTTAAACTGTGCAATTAGTTTTTATTTTTATCTATATTTAATGCTTTATGCATATGCCGAAAGATTCGATGTGACAGAGAATCTTGAAAACTTTTTGGTTTTTGGTTTTTGGATTGAACTAAACAAGGCCTAAGGTAGAAAATAGGAATAAGCTCTTAAACAATTGGGTTTGGATTCTAGTTGAATCCAACTGTCTACCCTAAAAACTATATTCACTGTACATGGATGATAGTCACTACGAGGATAAGATCAAACACCCCTTATTTTCTTTACCCAAAATCCAAAATTTATATTCCACTGTTTAGAATGAAAAAAAAAAGACCTACAGCGTCAAGCCACAAGGCTAACTTTACCTTTGCCATAATGGCCCATTGCAGCCCAGCCAAGAGCGGCAGCAGCAAGCGAGCCAACAAGCTCCAAGTGCCAGGCACACTTCTCGATTTTAGTGCCACCTCGCTAATAGACGGGACTACGGGAGGGAGGGAGCCAATGCTCTGTATAATAAGATAAGATCCAGCGCATTTTTAGTCATTGCATAGCGTTTTTTTGGTTCGCCTGCATCGATTGAGCTAAACGACGTCTAAATTGGGATTATTATTGGGCTAAAAATAAGATGTTTTGTATTTTAGATAAGATTCAGAAACGAGATATTTTTTTAGGGGAAAGGGATATTTCTGAATAAAAGACAGAATGGAAAATGGCTAGAAAACATTTTTTTGTCCCATTTTTGAATTTGGTAGTATTTTTATATTGATTTTGAATTTATTTAAACATATCAATTTAAGCGGGTCAATTTGAATATGTTTAAAAATATAAATTCAAGTGGGTCTATATTCTGACCGTTTTCATCCCTAGTAGATAATATCACTAATGTCGTTCTACCTGTCTCCTCATCACATTCACATTTTTGTCTTCTCTTCACATTCACATTGGATCTTAACCTAGTCTAGGACTAACATCACAATAATGTCGTCCTACCTGTCTAACCTAGTCTGGGACTGCCGAATAATATTTCACATTGGATCATAGACTAGTCTGAGACTACCGAGTGCCCATGCTGGCAGACGCGTGGAGATAGTGCCGTAATTCTCGAGGAGTGGAGGTGGGTACAAAGCCAAGCAATGCGAGGCTAGGTAGCTTAGGGTGTCCCCAATAACCAGCTGCGTAGCTAGCTAACTATATATTCATTTGATGTGGAAGGTGAAAAAGGAAGAGAGAGAGGACTCACTAGCGTCGAGCAAATCAGTAAACAATTTCACGTAGCTCGAGAAACTATGAGGTGGAGCAAATGGGGCTAGAGACCCGCGGTAGTAAAGAGAGAATATAATATTTGTGTTTTCATTCTCTCACCTCTAGTTCAAGTGCCTACGTCGCTAGTGTTAGTGTGGATGCTCTTAGTAGCAAGTTGTGCTTACTTTTTAGTTGTCCTTGATATGAGAGAGAAGAGAAAATAAAACGCTAGCGACTAGTGAAACAGTAGCCTCACACACTGCCCCTTTGCAAGGGCTGTTCAGCAGGCCGTTTCTTTCACCTTCACTGAGTGCTACCTTTATTTATCTCTAGCACTTGAGTCGCCCTAAGCGCATTTGCAACAATGATTCTGGTTTATACCTAAAAGGACAGAGCTAGGAAAATATTATGGAGGTTTAAACTCATAGCAAATTAGCAGCCAAAATTTCCTAGATATACCATCTATTTTTTAGGCTACTTTTAGCGCTCTAAGACGATGGGTTGAGAGCCTAAGATCAAATAGATATTTGTCAAAGGAAACAAACATGCCAACTCTGGACAAGTACCCAAGTACATACTGCGTCCACTTGGACAACTACCCAAGTACATACCGCGTCCACTATCAAAAACTCAAGATGTTCGAGTCGTGTCCATTTTATTAACTTTGACCAAGGTTTATATAAAAAACACACATTTTGACGTAAGTAAAAACACACGCACACATCACAATGAGACCTTAGAGTTAAATAAAACTAAAGTACATTACAAAACTAAAGCACATTACATTTTGGAACGGAGATAGATTTACTTTAAGATGGCGTGGACACTACGCAGACTGCAGAATCTCTATATGAGATGTGTATTGAGCCTGTTCGCCTGGCAGAAAAGTCATGGCTGAAAATACTATTTGCTAATTGTTGTGAGAGAGAAACACTACTGAATAGCTAGCAGATTTAACAAACGAATAGGGCTGCAATGGAGGAACCAAATGTATGTATGAACAACACTTCCAACACAGAATTTGAATTCTCACTAGAAACAAATGTACATAGTCAATTAGAAGAGAAGCCAAGGCCTATTGAGTACTACTAACTTGATCAGCTAACTAGTGCTGAAGGTGATATTAAACAGATAGTCAAGTAAACTTCTCATGGAAGAAATGCACACCCGATTTCAAATTCTTTTATCTTCAATGTTTGCAAAGTTACACAACTCATTTTTTGACAGAATTTGCAGCATTTCATCCAATTTTACCGGATATGCCCGAACATATAGCTTACAAACTCCAAAATGTTTGCTGCAGAGTGCAAACAAACGGTAGAACTTCCTATCCAAAAACACAATCAGGTGTGCCTGTACACAACCTTGCTCCTTTAGAACAAACCCATATACCACACATACAGTTCAACAAAACAAATATATTACAGGGTGGAGAAGGCTTTAATAGACTACTACATCTGACGCCAGAATTGCATACATTCTACCAAATTCAGCAGACAATAAAGCCAATTATCTACATTCAGACACGTCACAGGCAGCATTTAGATGTGCAGTGAGGTCATATCCAGCTCCCCGCTTTCGCGGACCTCCCTAACCCTCTTATCACACTCATCTTCTTCTTCCACCTCTTTGGGTTCGCTCTCCTCTTCATTTTCCTCCACATCTGAGCATTCTTCACTGTAGCCATAGCCTGATCTCAATGATTTTGGCAAGGTTCTCGCCTCCTTGACAATCCTCATGATTTCTTCGGTTGTTTGCTCTGAAAAAGCAGAGACACTGTTGTCCCTCCTGAAGTAGGATAACTGCACCGCTTCTGTGAGCTCCCTCGGCAAGTTCTTTAGAAACCATGGATGGTTTTTTATTTCCCTCATGGTGATTCTCTATGGGAAATTCAAAATTGCAAACGACAAAGGTAAGCCACTTATAGGCCACAATAACCATGCTGATACAGTAACACTACAATTGAGATGGTTCATTGTATTACCCTTAATGGATTGCTAACAAAGATACGTGAAATGAGTTGTCTGCAATCATCAGATATGTGAATGTTGTCTGGGATAGTATATTGAATTGCTGCTATCCGCTGAAAATAAAGGTGTAAATGTTAGGGGGGGGGGGGGGACATATTTTTTCCTCAATATATGTGAAGAACACCCATAACATAGGCACCTAGCTATCACCTGAATCGTCTTTCTAATATTTTTAGGATCATCCTGATCTTCAAACGGATAGGCTCCCACAAGCATGACAAAAAGAGTGACTCCACAGGACCATACATCTGCAAGCTGCACTACCAAAATACACTGGTCAATTGCCATTACTCAGTAACACCAGGTACTAATACTGTTTTAAAGGAAGCATTGAAGCAGAGTGTTTCATTTGTACTCCTAGCATATTCATATATTTAATATTTATAATTAATAACAATATTAGCTAAATTATGATAAAGAACCACCAAAAGCAAGAGTGTAAATGATCAAGCTAGATGCCCGTGTAGATGGCATGCTTGAACTGGGTATGGATATGACTCTGGTCAATATCCCAATAATAGTTAGCTTTCTGATGGAGATCAAGTAATGTCCACATCAACTGGATAAGTTCATTGAGATAATTTCTGCCACATCTAGTGTCATCACAATGCAATAATAACAAATAAAAGCTTTATCGACTGTATCAGTTTCACAATAAACAACAAGGAAACTAAAGCAAAAAAAAGTAGGGAGTATATCTAAAAAGGCACAGAGATATCATATATCACCATTTTGCCAAGAATAAACCAAGATTTACCATCACCAGTCGCACTCACGCTTGATTTCAACAATTCTTGATGAAAACAAAGGGTTCTGTTTTATCTATAGGGATCTTCTTAAGAATCACCTAATTTAATAATTTAACTACATATAAACAGCTACATGAGTGGATATTGCTGAAATAAAGATAAAAATGACTAACTCTGGACTCTAGCATATTTTTTCTATTTTGATTAGTGATTCTTGTATCATGATTCAATCAACAGAAGCTAACTGTTGATTTCCACTGGCTATACCATAACAAAGTTACAGTAGATTGGTAATTTTATAATAATATTCTTTTTGTAGTTGAAATTATGTGTCAATGAAAGCACTGAACATATGCCACCAATCTTTTTTGTTAGTAAATCAGTATGGATGTGTCCATACAGCCAGAGTATCTGAACTGCACATACAACTAACTTAGTGGTCCATCCTGAAGAAGGTAAATGATGTGTTGAATCAAACAAGATACAGCTCTGAAGTCACCTTTAATAAAAAAGGAGAACCTATGTGTTGACCAGTGATCATATGCACTTTGCCCGCCTAAAAAAGATAGCTAATAATCTACTGAAAGAGTAACGACACAGAAAAACATATTAAAGGCCAAGACTCCATTAACTACGCCAAAACATGGACCAACATATTGGAGAGTGGATGATATGTAGAAGGTCCACTCGATGGTTGGTCTGCATGTGCAATAGTCCATGAATCCATTCTACTTTATCAGTGTCAACGTCTGTTAGGGTACACCTTACCAACAAAAACAAAGGGACGAAGAGGCAAGATTCCAACACCATGTCTGAAAGTGACTACTTATCCTCTATTCACTGTTGCTACATATTCCAATAATCAATCCACTGTCTTCTAAAAGTCACAAGTATTGATCAAGATAAGTCCAGGAATTATGGTTTAAAATATTACTACAACTAACCACAAAACTGAATATTAATCTAGGAAGTTTGTCATCATGTTGAAGTTTCTCATCAATATCTACTATATAAGATGGTGAAATCAAATCAAATACACAAATATGTTTGTCGACGAAACAAGTGACTAATGAATAAACTGTTCTTCAGAAAGAATATAAACACCTGACCAAGTATCTTATCGAAATTGGGAAGCTCAATATAGGCATCTTTCTTATCTCAAGCCTCTTTCCTTAGTGACATCAATATTGGGTGCAAATTCTCCAGAACGAATACAGGCAACTGTGGACCATCAGGTTTAACTGTCCACAACAGAACCAAACATGTGCGGTGCCACAATCTTGAAAAGAATCAGATATGTTGCACACTATTAATAGATAGCTTAATTAAAGCACTTAGAAGAGATTTTGGTAATAAGGTGGTACCTCTACATCTCGATAAAATTTTTTGAAATGACTAACCCTAAATAATCACTAAAGTTGACCAAGCAGCACTTGCAGACAACATCTAGTACTCATGTGAATGCCAGCAAAATAAGAATTTAACTAAATATGATGTGTAATAATGATACCATGAAGAATATTGCTGATTTACTTTTGTATATATGCTTAACAGAACATCAACACGCAAGTATACATAAACAAGAGATTCTTGCCACTCACCTTCCCATCATACTCCCGCCGAGAAAGCACCTCTGGTGCAATATATGCTGGCGTCCCCACTGCAGATTTTGGCCTTGAATGTAGTACTGATGACTGTTATGATTAGCAATCAAATGGTATTCTTAAGCAAGCTTACAGACATGTCAAAGAAAACTTAAAGCTACCAATACAACGAGAAATCAGAGGCAACCTTGGAGTAGCCAAAATCACATATCTTAAGCCGTGGAGCTGGGCTGCCATCCAAGAGAACATTCTCCAGCTTCAAATCTCTATGGCATATTTGCTGAAAAGTAACAAGATTCCAACATTTAAGCATATGTTCAGGTCCCACTCATAAATAATTTTAAAAAAAAACACACCTGCACTTCCCACAACAAAGCATATCTAGTATATGTGAAGTTGTGAACTGTAACTACTAGACGCTAAGCTAATTTATAGTTTTCTCATACCATGTGATGGCAATAGCTCACTCCACAGATCAACTGCTGGAAGAAATACCTGGCCTACAATGAGCAGAAGCGAACACATTAAAATTTGTTGTGGGGGAATAGTACTCAAAGAACATCCAATGATAATATAGTACCTCATCCTCGCTAAATCGCCCACGATCGACAATTCGATCAAATAGTTCACCACCAGCCGCATACTCCATCACAATTGCAAGATGCGTCGGTGTTAGGATCACCTGCAGAATTTTTTCCCTAATGGAATAAGCTTTTGAGTTGGTGCTCGTATATATTTATATAAAGTGATAGAAAATAGTGTTAGGTACTAGTACTAGAGAAACTAAAAGGGAGAAAGATAAACTTAGGCACACACTTAATCCAAGCAGCTTATTTCCCTAATAATTAAAAACCCAAACTATCCTGCACCTAAATACTGACCCACAAATCCTACGAAGCTAGGCAACAACATGGGCGGCCAGCTTTGATTATTGCTTGAATGCAATCTCAGGACAGATGCCAATAAACACAACAAATCAAGAAGAAGATGCAACCTTCTTCAAAATTTCCGCTTCGGCACCTCCTCCGAACCGCACAAAAGCACACACACCGCATAGAACAAAGTCTTTTTTTACCCCCAAAACTACAGATGAACCTAACAGGACAAAAGGGAGAATAATAAAGAAAAAAACTGCTCTTTATTGGCACACACGCACCTCTATGAACTGGATGATGTTCGGGTGCCGCAGCGACCGGTGGTTGACGATCTCGCGGTACACATTCTCGTCAATCTGCGAGGGGGAAAAAAAAAGCCCACCCGATCAGCACAACAAAACCAGAACCACCGGCCGGATCCGAACCCTCGGCAAACGAACCCAACCCAAACCCTTGGAGTCGAAAGAGCAGCGAAGGCAAGGCACAGACCCGGTGGCCGCGCTCGATGAGCTTGACGGCGACGAGCCCTCGGGTCTCGCGGTTGCGCATCAACCGCGCCACCCCGAAGTTGCCCGACCCGATGTCCCGAACAGGCTCGTACTTGTCCATGATGCCCACCCGGCCCCGACCCCCCGTCGTCCGCCGGTGCCGGTCAGCGCGCTGGCATGCGGGAGCACGGTCGCGGGGGAGGAGGTGGGGAGGATGAAGGGAAGAGACAGGGGAGCTAGGCGAGCGGGCGAGGGCGCGAGGCGAGCTGGACGAATCGGCGGGCGCAGGTGGCTCGGCGGAGGAGGCGGTGTGGGGTGCGCTCTCCTCGGGCGCGGTCGTGTCGCTTTCTGGTGTGTGGCGCCTTGCTGGAGGTTTATATATATAGGAGATGCACGGTGGTGGGTGCTAGGCGGGCCCCGCAGTCAGTGCCTTGTGGCGTGTCCGGGAAGGAAGCGCAAAACTGTTTTTTATGGTAGTAACGGATTCGGTGTGCTTTGCTTACGCGAGTCTCAGTGGGTTTCAAACGGTATTTTTTCCGTGAAACGAACACGAGAGAAAAGGAAGTAGTTTCACCGTAATGAAACTCTACGGATGTTGTTTCCCACCCGATAAAATGGGATGAAATTCTCACTGAGAGCCAGATCGTTTCACCATCTTGTATGTGATCTAATTATTTTGCAGCAATTAAATGCTTTGCTTAGCCTTGGAAACAACAAAGTAAAATACTTCATTGCTGAGGTTATTTCATAGATGGTTTTATTTTAATCTTGATGACGTGTTGGTATGTGAAACCGTGCAGTGACACTGTCCATTGAAACTGGCCTTAGCACTTGTTTAGTTCACTTTAAAAGCTATTTTTTTTAAGATTTCTCGTCATATCAAATCTTGCGACACATATATAGAGTATTAAATATAGATAAAAACAAAAATAAATTACACAGTTTATATGTAAATCGCGAGATGAATCTTTTGAGCCTAGTTAATCCATAATTGAATAATTTTGCCAAATAAAAACAAAAATGCTATAGTACCCAAAACCAAAAAATTTTGAGAACTTATTTAAGATGCACCGAAAATTTCAAATGCTTATAAGATTCTTCATCATATCGAATCTTTGAACGAATCCATGGAATATTAAATATAGATAAAAGCAATAACTAATTACACAGTTTGCCTGTAATTTATGAGACGAATCTTTTGAGCCTAGTTAGTCTATGGTTAGACAATAGTTGTCAAATACAAATGAAAGTGCTACGGTTTCAAACTTCAAAAACTTTTGGCATCTGAACAAAGCCATTTTGAATTAGCGAGGGACTCTTTTCAGTGCTCTAGCCTAGTGCGTACTCTCTCTGTCTTCATTTTTTATTTTCATATCACAAATTTAACTCGATTTATAGAAAATACGTGCAATATTATGTCCCTAAATAAATTTATTAAAAATTAGATTTAAAGATCTTTTCAATAATACTAATTATATAACATAAATATTAATATTTTTTTAATATATATATATATATATATATATATATATATATATATATTTAACTAGCAAAACATGCCCGTACGTTACAACGAGAGAAAAAAAACTTTCAAACCTTAATGGAAAGGGAGCATGGTAATAATATAATTTCTATTTATAATTTATCCTTTCTATAGAACTTGAAATTTGTAATTTATTTTACGATAACTATAATATCCATAATATAACTTAGTGTTGTCATTAATATGACAATGTCTTATTAGACACAGGAAAAAAAGATTTAAATTAAATATTGAGCTCTATGACTTTTAGAGCACCCACAATGCAAGACTCTATCAGAGAGTCCAAGACAATTAATTACATATTATTTATGGTATTTTGCTGATGTGGCAGTATATTTATTGAAAAAAGAGGTAGAAAAAAATAAGACTCCAAGTCTTATTTAGACTCTAAGTCCACATTGTTTGAGGTAATTAATAACTTTAGACTTTATGATAGAGTATGCATTGTGAGTGCCCTTATAGGACCCATAAAATGTTTAATTAGTCTGTAACAAGTTATTTGCCAACGTGTTGAGAATTAGTTTATGCAATGATGATTATAACGAGAGACTTCTCTTGATATTTTTTACATAGCAGTCATCCACCCTTCATTATAGAAATACATTTATTTAGAGTGGATTAGACAACAAACCATAACAATTTGTCAAGATTTAGTTCATGGATTGTTGATTGATTTAGATTTCCCATATTATTTCAAGCGTAAAAAATTTGCATTGACTGAGTATAGAGGCATTTGTAATGCCAACTTTCCGTTGAACCGTAATGGCACAAGATCAAGAATCGTAATAGATCCAAATTAACCCTACAAATTTGGGTATCAACACGGCCTTCGCCCACGTCGGCGACGCCCTGGATTCGCTTGCCGTCCCTTGCCTCCAACTTCAAAGATGATGAAGAACAAGAAGCGCAAGGTCACCTCCACATCCACGACACCGTGGCCACTGCACACCACTGTTGACTCCCTTCCCGGCGATGTAGTGGCATGTGTTAGCCCATCTTCCCAATTCACCACATAGAGCTTCCCCTGGAACGACAGTGCCCTGTTCATTGGTTCATCTTCCAGCTGCTGACTGTCCATTCAGCATCACCAACCGAAGCAAATGCCACACGCCCGATGCTATGAAGGGCTAGCATCACCGTGATGGTCCCCGTGGCCGTGACATTGACAGCAGCACAAAGCTTGCGGGCTTGATACAAGCATAGCGCGGTGTTCTACAGCCAGCTATTGAAATTGTACAGGGGTTGACGATGAGCTCGTGGTCCATTTCGTACAGCTGACAGTGCCGTGACAGCTGATGGGCGAGGCACTTGAGGTCTGCGAACTCGGCGACCTGGCCGGTGAACGGGTGGAGCAGGCAGACAGCGTTGTTCCCGTCACGTTGCAGGAGGAGCAGGCCGTCGGGGGAGTCGAGGACGCAGTGGTCCTTGAGCTTCGGGAGGGGGGACACGGACGATGGGCCTGTCGGCGGAGAGGTCGAAGAAGCAGGCGTGGCCGCCGAGCGCGCGGTGGCCTGAGAACCGGCCGAAGCCCTTCAGGAAGAGCATCCAACGACGCGGGTGGAAGCGCGGGTCCAGCAAGGCGCGGCCGCGCGGGGAGGCGGCGGTGGCGGCGGCGCGCCAGTGGGAGCAGACCGCAGCAGGATGAGGTGGTGGGAGCGTTCGTGCGCGCGTGCGGTTGGAGGATACGGAGCCGTCTGTGGCGGGCAGAAAAGTAGGCAGACTCGCGAGAGTTCTGGGCGGGCGCGCAAGGGAAGAAGGAAGGAAAAACGGCGGCGATGGAATCCGAGGCGGAGGCAGGCGCAGACGGGGAATTAGTAGGTATAATTAATGTTATTTCTCAAGAAACGAGAATAATAATTATTTTAGAACAGAGAGAGTATGTGTTTCCGAATATTATGAAGGGGTCGGTTGTAGTATAGGGATGAAAATGAGTTCGGTCGAAGACTCAGCGTACATGAACTAGAGCATGCGCAGTGGGCACTCCTAAGCCGTTCTCATATATTAAATACAACGTTGCCTTGTTCGTTTGGCTTATAAGCTATAGCAGAAAGTATTGTTGACTGATTTGTTATGAGAAAAAAACATTGATAGGTGACTGGCAGATTCGGCTGATAAGCTCAAATAAAGAGGCCTCACAATCAGGTTGACTCTAGAAAAAATGACTCTAAACGTCTTGCTGAAATTTGGTTTTATGATGATACTAAAAAGTATTGTTCGTGATTTGTTGTAAAAAAATACTATACAATGACAGATAAACCGTGCTGATAAGTTCAAGTAAACATGTATAGTGACTTTGCCTACTTGAACTTGTAACATTGATGTGTTCCACCCTAGCTTGTAGCACGAGTAGAAGTCAAGAAGTGATGGTTTTTTCACTACTACTCCCTCCGTTAATTATAAGTCATTCCAAGAATTTTGGGAGAGTCAAAGCATTTTCAAGTTTGACCAAAAATATAGAGAAAAATATAAAGATTTATGTCATAAAATAGGTACACTATAAAAATATAACTAACAAAGAATCTAATGATACTTGGTTGGTACCAAAAATGTTATTAATATAAATTTGGTCAAACTTGAAAAACTTTGACTCTCCAAAATTCTTGGAATGACTTATAATTTGGGACGGAGGGTGTGGGGGTATAAACCCCTATACCCTCATGGGCCTATATGGGCCGCACCATCAGAGGTGGCTCGGCCCACAAGATGAAGACGTGCGGCGCACGACTGCAAGATTTTGTACCAAATAGGATACTTTGCTTGTAACTCTGTCCCTTCAGGATATATAAGGAGGGGCAGGGGTCCCTAGAGGACAAGTCATACATACGATTCTCTCAACACAAATCAATACAACCAGACGCAGGACGTAGGTATTACGCCAACTCGGCGGCCGAACCTGGATAAAAAGCTTGTCCGAGTCTTGCGTCACCATCGAGTTCGTAGTTTGCGCACCGTCTACCGATAAACTACTACCGTGGGTATACCCCAAGGTAGACTGCCGACCAGCTTTCGTCGACAGTGGCGCGCCAGGTAGGGGGTATGCGTACAGCTCTCCCGACGAACGAGATGGTCATCATCCCCGACTTCGTGGCCATGGCGGGCGACTTCACGTTCACCGTCAGCTTCAACAGCTTCACCGCCACGACCACGGAGGAGGTGTAGATCCGATCTGCACCAACCACTTCTTCATCGACGTCGGCGGTGGCTTCAACCACGCTGGCTACGACTCCAACTACTCCAGCAACGTCTCCGACCACGCCGACAACGCGTCACCCGCTTCTTTGCTACAAAGGGAGGCAGATCGACGACACCGACCTGCTCAGGCTATCGACCAAGTTGTTTGGCCTACTTGCTCTGACCACGAGTCGCAATAATAATCGCCGCGAAGAACGGCGCTACGATAGCCGCGACCACCATCACGACAACAAGTCAAGCAACTCTCCCGACCAGACTTTCGTCCAAAGATAAGTACAATTCTAATATTTTATTTATTTTTGGCATAATATTTTTAAGATTATTATTCTTCAAAACAACTTTTTTAGCCGACTAGTTTTTTCTCCTACACGAGCTTTCCAGAGCCGGTACTGTCTCCGACTCCTCCCTACACGTGCACGAGATCCGCCCTCTGCGTTCCGGGTGGTCGGCAGTAGCTCTCTGACGTGGCTGACAATCCTACGCGTGCCTAGGTTCCGCACCTCATGCTGATTGTTGGCTAGACCAGAGCTGGTACAAGCTCTAGGATGAATTAACTACTCGTGCTAATTTTATAACAAAAAATCTAAAACTTATCTTAGTACTGATTTTTTATCTAAAGGTTATTTATACATCATGTACTACCAATTCTTTATATTTATTTTTCAGGAGTTTGGCCCAGTCGACAAGCTACGCTTGGAGACTCGTCGACTATTCCCTACGCTGTGCCCGGGGACTGCTCCGACCACCGAGCACGTTAACGTTCCCAACCACACTCGGGGACTTGTCGACTACTCTCTATGCTGTGCTCGAAGACTGTGCCGACCACCGAGCACGTTTACGTTCCCAACCACGCTCGGGGACTTGTCCACCGGTCCCTACGCCGTGCTCGGGGACTGTGCCGACCACCGAGCACTATACGCTCGGGGACTGTTCGACCAGCTTACCAATTTGAGAATTCGGGGACTGTACCGACCACCGAGCACTATACGCTCGGGGACTGGTCGACCAGCCCACCAATTTGAGAATTCGGGGACTGTACCGACCACCGTGCGTTATATGCTCGGGGACTGGTCGATTAGTCTATTCAATTGCAGACGGACTGGTAAATTCAACTTTTTAGACCTTGCTACAAGGCTCATACTTCGCCTTCCAGCAAGCTCGGGGACTACATCGGTACGATGCATCTGGCGATGCATCTCAGTTTCAGAATTTCTTTAAGAACTTTTCTTTTGACCCTGGCACCACGTGTCTACGTCACCTACTACCAGGCTCGGGGACTAAGTGGGCACACTTCACCTTGCGGTGAATATGCTTGCTTTTTGAAAGAAATCTTTTTTAATTTGGAGCACCATGCATTCTTCGAACAACCTGCTTCTTTGATGTCAATGTTGATCAACTGTCTTTTGAGTTGGTCAAAATACCGTTGCAACTGTTTGGGCGACTTTCCTATTTATTGAAGACGTCAAGCCTCACTGATCGAAGAAGCTCAAGACGGCGTGTTACATCATAATACATGGTACTCGGGGACTAGCTGTGGGGGTATAAACCCCTATACCCTCATGGGCCTATATGGGCCGCACCATCAGAGGTGGCTCGGCCCACAAGATGAAGACGTGCGGCGCACGACTGCAAGATTTTGTACCAAATAGGATACTTTGCTTGTAACTCTGTCCCTTCAGGATATATAAGGAGGGGCAGGGGTCCCTAGAGGACAAGTCATACATACGATTCTCTCAACACAAATCAATACAACCAGACGCAGGACGTAGGTATTACGCCAACTCGGCGGCCGAACCTGGATAAAAAGCTTGTCCGAGTCTTGCGTCACCATCGAGTTCGTAGTTTGCGCACCGTCTACCGATAAACTACTACCGTGGGTATACCCCAAGGTAGACTGCCGACCAGCTTTCGTCGACAGAGGGAGTACATGTTTAAGGAAATGTTTGACCACTAAGGCCTTGTTTAGTTGGCGAAAATTTTTGGTTTTGGCTACTATATTATTTTCATTTGTATTTGGTAATTATTGTCTAAACCATGGACTAATTAAGCTTAAAAGCTTCGTCTCGTAAATTACAAGCAAACAGTACAATTAGTTATTTTTAAATTTATATTTAATACTTTATACATGGACCGCAAAATTCGATGTAACGGGGAATCTTGAATTTTTTTGAAAGTAAACAAGGTCTAAGCAACGCTAAACATGAGCAATGGTCTAAAACATGACTCCCATGCAAAAACTTGACTTGAGGACCGGCAAGGGATTAGCCATGGCAAAATGAGGAGATCTTCATCGGCATAGCTCGCTGGACCGGTTATGCATGGTGTAGCCATAGTAGTAAGTTTGGAACAAAACCTATACAAACCATTTGAATTTCAACTCCAATGAACTAAAACCTTTAAAACAACTTAATTGCCTTTCATTTAAATAAACCAAAATCTTAAATACTAAGGCCTTGTTTAGTTCCCAAAAACTACCAAAAATTTTCAAGATTCCCCGTCACATCGAATCTTACAACACATGCATGAAGCATTAAATATGGATAAAAATAAAAACTAATTATACAGTTTACCTGTAAAACGCGAGAAGAATCTTTTGATCCTAGTTAGTCTATGATTGGACAATATTTGCCACAAACAAACGAAAGTGCTACAGTATCCGAACCCAAAATTTTTTGCAAACTGAACAAGGCCTAACTTTTGTTCTGATCTATTTTAACCCAGAAAAAATCCATTAAACTTGAAATTGTAATCCTCAAATGGAGGAAAGAAGCTTTTCAATTTCACAATTTCCTTACATGAGAACAACAGAAGTTAACAACGAGCATCTCCAAGAGTTTGCTATTTTTACTTGGCAATCCCAAAACAATATAGAGAGTAAAAATAGCTCTTCTCCAAGAGTTTGCCATTTTGAACTTGGCAAAATGAAAAAAAGAAGGCCCACAAGATGGTTTCTTCCTCGGGCACTACTGATTCCGCGCGCTTCCCCTCCTCTCCTTCGCGTGAACGCCGCCGCGGCCGCATCGTAGCTTCATCGTCAGTTCCTGACGTCAGACCTAGCGTAAACCCTAGAAGGACGATGACTACCCATAGCACCGGCCTTGCCCTAGCAGACGGCGACTGCCCTAGCTGAGCATGAAGATCGAAGATGGAAAAAAGAGGGAACCATACCTGAACGCTGGACAGCCTGGCTTCGCGTCGAGCAAGAATAAAGAACGACGTGGCGTGACCTTTTCTTTACACGGACGAAGGAAAGGCGCGCCCTTTTCTTCGCACAGGCAGGGGAAGGAAAGGCACGAAGGCTTCATGCGCGCTAGAAATCATGATGGCAAGTTGATATAACAAGTTGCTATTTTTAAGCGTTCGGAGTCATGATTTGCCAAGTTGCTATTTTTACCAAGTTGATTTGCCTAACTGTTAGAGACAATTTTTTCTTGTTTTGCCAAAATTATATAGATGGCAAATTGTTTTGCCAAACTCTTGGAGATGCTCAAAATTAGAAATATTTATAAGTATCTCTATCTGAGGTATCTCCATCTTGATAGTTAAATAAATATTACTCCCTCCGTTCTCAAATATAGTGTATTATGACTTCTAGAATTTATAATGAAATATATATATATATATATATATATATATATATATATATATATAACACATTCTATATGGTATCTATACTCAGATTTAGCAAAGTTTATCTAAAACGAAACCATAATTTGAGAAGAAGTTTTTTAATTATGTTTAATCCATAGATACATATATCATTTGAGTATTCTCTTAAGTCGACAATAAAAATTTTGATCGAAATACATTATGTATTACCCCAGAAACTCAGGCTTTGTTTAGTTCACCTCAAAAACCAAAAACTTTTCAAGATTCTTCGTCACATCGAATCTTGCGGCACATGCATAAAATATTAAATATAGATGAAAACAAAAAATAATTGTACAGTTTGACTGTAAATCACGAGACGAATCTTTTAAGCCTAGTTACTCCATGTTTGGACAATGTCAAATAAAAACGAAAGTATTATAGTGTCAAAATCTAAAAACTTGTAAACAAGACCATATAGCGCTTAGTTACTCCGTATATAGTGCTTAGTTACGCGACTGATGAAATAGCGCTAGCGTTTTCAGTTTCGTCGTGGCAATCGGCGTGCTTGGTGTGCCTAGCATAACCGAAGAGAACGCAGCTTTCATCAGCTTCTGTTCTGACTCTGGTCGTGTGGCAATGTGGCATTCGTCGAACAAAGAGTTTGGGCACTTGTCACGGCCAGCACGACGCGACACGTACCGTGACGTGCCGAGGCCGCGCCGCGCCGAATACGGCATGGCGCAGGTTGCGTTGCGCCGGATCGTTGGCTGGTCGTGGCGCCGAGCTCCCGACGCTGACTGGGGAGTGGGGAGAGAGCGACCTGCCGACCAAACAAGAGTTGACGTCGGAGCGGCCACAGCGAAGTGAGCGGAGCCAACTGGTTAACCTTAGTTCATCACAAAAATCAAAAAGTTTTCAAGATTCTCCGTCACATCAAATATTGCGGCACATACATGAAGCATTAAATATAAACGAAAATAAAAACCAATTACAATACAGTTTGTCTGTAAATCGCGAGACGAATCTTTTGATCCTAATTAGTTCATAATTGGACAATATTTGCCACAAACAAACAAAAGTGCTACAGTAGCGAAATCCAAAAATTTCGCATCTAAACAAAGCCTTAGCTGCAAGAGTGTAAAGTATGGGTATCACATTTGATGTATGTCGCATCGAGTGTTAAGATACTAATAAAAAAATAAATTATAGAATCTATTAGTAAACTGCAAGACGAATTTATTCAAACCTAATCAATCTATCATTAGTACATGTGTTAATATAACACTTTATTATCAAATCATAAACTAATTTAGTTTAAAAGATTTATTTTGAAAAGTAGCTGTAATCTATATAATTAGTTTTTTAAATCTATATTTAATACTCTATGTATTGTTCTAACATTCGATTCGATAGAGTGCACCGATAGACTGCAGGGAGTAGAAATTGGGAGGACAAGCAGAGAGACAGAAATTCAGATGACAAATCTGCAGCACTGCATGTGGATGTGCACTGCATCTGCATGCAGCACTGTCTAGTGCAAGGATCCACTGGCTCTGCTGCCTAGCTTTATTAAGTACTGAAGCGAGAGAAGAGATCAAGGACTTGATCACACAGTGAACCAAAAGAAAAGACATTATACGTACAAGGAAAAGGGGAAACATGAAGCATCAAGCACCGGTACGGTTCAGTGTTTTGATGCATGCAATATATCGTCGTCGGGCCCGCTCCAACAGCCAAATCTCTGCGTCAAAAGAGTGGAGACGGAGCCAGGACGAGTAGGATCTGTGCGAGCACGGACACTGAAGCCTCGAGCCTGAAGGAGGCGGGTGCCGTAACAGCAGCGACGGGACCGAGACCGACCCAACAAGGAGCTGTTCAGTTCTTGCAAAATTTTACAAAGTTTTCAAGATTTCCAGTGATATCGAATCTCTATATGAAGTACTAAATATTAATTACATAGTTTGTTTATAATTTGTGATATGATTTTTTTAAGCTTAGTTAGTCCATAATTAGATAATCATTATTAAATTCAAACGAAAATACTGAATTAGCCAAGACCAAAAAAATTTCAGCAGCTAGACAGCCAGCAAGCCGGAGTGCCGGACCGACAGCAATGCAGTGCAGCGGTTCTCTTTGGATGCCGCCGGGGCCCGGCGCAGGTGGGGGAAACTTTGGGACGTCGTGGTATGGAATGGAACAAGGGCATGTGATTCCGTATGCGCTCACAACTGGCTCTGCCTGCTTGGCTGCCTACTGTTAGTCCGCCTGCATCATTGCGTGCAAACAAGTTGCCCATTCACAGGCGTGACATGTTTGGTTGGTCCTTTGATGGCGAGGACAGGAGGACTTGGGCCTTGTTTAGTTCTCAAAATTTTTGCAAAATTTTTCAGATTCCCCGTCACATCGAATCTTTAGACGTATACATGGAGTATTAAATATAGATGAAAATAAAAACTAATTGCACAGTTTGGTCGAAATTGAGGAGACGAATCTTTTGAGTCTAGTTAGACCTTGTTTAGATACACTCAAAAACCCAAAACTTTACAAGATTCTCCATCACATCGAATCTTGCGGCACATGCATGGAGCATTAAATATATATAAAAATAAAAACTAATTACACAGTTTGTCTGTAAATCGCGAGATGAATCTTTTAAGCTTAGTTACTCCATGATTGGACAATGTTTGTCAAATAAAAACGAAAATGCTACAGTGTCAAAATCCAAAAACTTTTTGGATCTAAACAAGCCCTTAGTCTATAATTGGACAATATTTGTCAAATACAAACGAAAGTGCTACTATTCCTATTTTGCAAATTTTTTTGGAAGTAAACAAGGCCTTGCTACGGCTTTTCTGTTCCCTGATTCTCCTTTCATTTCGCTTTGTTTTCAAGCTCCACTTTTCGCCGGTCGAATTGATTGGAGAGATCACGTACATCTCTGCATCTGGTGACAACATTGTAGTGCTAGAGTAGCGACTGTTAGCGGTACGTGTTGTGGCTCCCTGGACGACGATCTGCAGAGTTTGTTGTCTAGTCGCCTTTGCAAACCTCTTGCTCTGCTTGCGCGTCGCTGTTTTCAGCTGACTGGAAAAAAAAGCTAGTGTCAATGCTGGTACTGATTTGTTTTGAGAGAAAAAAGAATATTATTTCACTGAAATGGTACGTCTGATAAGTTAAAGCGAACATGACAGCATAGAAAGCCCCATGGGTGTAAATGACAAAACTTCTACACTTCGTTGCCTATTTAAACAAGCCTACGTACATTCTCTAAGTCTGTTCGCTGATTTATTGTGAGAGAAAAATACTATTAGCTGACAAAAAAAAGTACGACTTATAAGGCAAATGAACAGAGCCATTTGACATTGCATTTATATATATAGGTTCTTACTATAATGTTACCTCCATCCCAAATAATTTGATATTCTAACATTCAAAATCTATCTATTTTTTTTTTCCATTTTAGAATGTGAACACACATAATTAGATGAGAGGATGATAACTGAATTGTACTTCATTAGGGTACTCCCAATGCAGAAATCAGTATGGTTTTTATAGACATTTATTATAATGTTATCTAAGCATTTTGCTGATGGCAAGATAGTTATTGAAAAGAGAGAGCAAAAATCACAGAAACTGGATCTAAGTTAGAAACCATACCTACACGAGATCTAAGACATGAAGTGATATAATTGGTTAAGAATGAAGAGAGAATAAATATGATTAGATAAATTTTCTTTTTACAAAATATCCATTGATGCTATAATTTATATATATAATATCTATAAAAATTAATAGATATAAAAACTATATATAATTTTTAGCATTGGGACTGCCCTTGTCTTAAAATTAACTGCTTCAAATCTATGTTGAACCGTGATATCTCCAATCAGCCACATTGCCCCAAATTGGAAGAGCCCGACGCGTGTCCCGTCGTATCTCCAATTAATTGTCAAAATGTATTAGTACAGATGAAACCACGGCCCAAACCAATGGCACCTGGCCCAAATCACAGGTGGCCTGTCCATCCCGGCAACCCAAGAATACCTAAGGTCTTGTTTGGATGAAGTTGCCGGGCTGCAAGCGCATCGGCCATATACTTGGGCACCACTCTGAGTGAAGATCTTCCTGTGGCTAGCGATGTGCCGAAGGGCGGCAGCGGCATGGCCTCTCGGCAGCCGAGAACTGCATCCTCTGTGATCAAGAGCCAGAGATCATTGATCATCACATCCTGGCTTCTTGTTCCTATTCCAGGGAGGTGTGGTGGAAGTGGAACATCCTTGTCATCAGCTTCGGCGTTGACGCCTCAATCGAAGGGAACTGATCCTGGCTCAACTGGTGGCAGCACGGTCAAGCAAGGAGAGCTGCAGACTCCTTTGTTCGCGCTGGTAGCCTGAGGAACTTTGGAAGGAGTGTAAGGTCCAATGGTCCATTACTCCATTGCTTCCGTGGAGCGTCGTCTGCCTCCACGCAACATCTACTTGCAACCATTCGGCAAACTGCGGAACAATGGATCGAATCCGGGCTACCAATTTAGGTTGTTTAAGGAGCGTGTAACAGCGTAATTGTTAAATATAAATAAATCTATAACTAAATTATACATGACTTAATGAGTATAAAATTTTTACTATAGCTCAATCATATAATAATAGCCTATCGTATAATTTTCATCACAATTGGACCATAGAAATTGTAGCTATAAATTATTCTAATTAATTACTGAAAAGCATAGATCTAAAACCACAATAAAAACTTTGTACTAAAGCGTACTATGTTCACCATAGAGATATAAAATGTATGGTTTTTAAAGTTGAGGAAAATGTTTTACCTGTTTTTAGAGTTTAGAAAGAAAAAACAAATTTTCATAAAAGTTTAGGGAGTTAACGTGAATCTTTTCTTAATGGAAACAGATGAGCCGGCCCAATAGGCCATTGTTGAAGCCCAGATCGACCAAGCAGGGAGATTGAGGTTGCTTCGGCCTGCTTGGACGGACTCAAACGCCGAGCGCTACGCGGCTGAAACAGACAGATGCACGCTAGGGCCGTAGCCTAGCTAACCATGGCACGGAGGAGATCTTATAAATACCCACATCCGTTTTTTCAAAATAAAATAAAATAAATAAAATTATAAATGAAAGAAAAAGTTGTTCTAGTTTTGTCTAGGAAGATATTCAACCTGACACGCCTGCCTTTTCAAAGTCTACGTCGCCTTTTTGTTTAGGTCTTGTTTAGTTCACACTAAAAACTAAAAACTTTCTAAGATTCTTATCACATCGAATCTTATAGCACATGCATAGAGTATTAAATATAAAAGAAAAACAAAAACTAGTTATACAGTTTACATGTAAATCATGAGATGAATCTTTTGAGCCTAGGTAGTCCATGATTGGACAATAATTGTCAAATAAAAACGAAAATGCATAGTACCTAAAACAAAAAAATTGGAACTAAACAAGATCTTATCCTAAGTTAAATTTATAAACTTTACTAGATTTATTCATAGATAAATATATTAACTTGTATAATACTCCCTCCGTCCCTAAATACTGCTATTTCTAGGAGAAATTTTTGTCCACAAATACTGCTATTTCTACTAGCATACTCAATCCACCAGCTCATTTAATTTCTCCTTGGAACTTTCATGGTCCACCAGCCCATTTAGTTTCTTCTAGGGAGTAGCACTTTGACACATGATAATTGTTTGAATCTGTTTAGTTGGCATTAAATACAACTCGTTGGAACCAGAGAACCATGACTTAACGTGCATGATTAAATGGTGGAACCCAAATTAATTGAGGGTAGAATGGTCTTTTGTTTGCCACACTAATCTGTCTGAAATCTGCTAGAAATAGCAGTATTTGGGGACGGAGGGAGTACCAAATAAATACACTATCAAGAAGATATTTCATTACAAGCATAATAAATTTTATTTGATATATTGGTTCATTTTTCTATAAGCTTGATCATGGTTAGAAGATTTTTTTCACATAGAACAACTTATGTCCTATATTTTAGAACAAAGAGAGTACTTAAAAAATGAACACATCTATTTTTACCCTCTCTTTTCGATCCAAAATCTCTCCTTGTTTTTATTTGATGTTTGCATGACAAGTGGATCAATGACGACGAAGCTCTAAAGTGGTCAGGCTGGCTAAGGCAAACCATAGGCACCGCACGCCCCGATAGGGTCTCTTCCGATCGTATGGGATTTTGGGTTTTCAAGAGGCCACGACAGCATGTCTTGTATATCGCACTCCCGATGAGGCTCCTTTGACGATATGTCTTGTATATCATGCTCATTGCTGGAGGAACGAGGTAAAGTATTCGTCTACGAACACACTATAAGCATTGACCGATCACAAAATTGGCTAGGCTAATCTTTTGACCGCCTATACCAAGCGATCTAGGCTCCTTATTCACGTCAACACAACTTCCAAGTGCTGAAGAAGTTTGAAGAAGATTCAAATTGTAAATTGGTACTCATTCTAATCAACAAGGTTATATATCGAACTGTCTAGCCTCATTGTGTACTGGTGTTATTTCTTGGACTTATTTTATTTAATATGCCTCAAATTTTGATTTTTTATTATTGTTTTCCCATGATATTATCTTGGCTCTAAGTCATCATTGGGGCTTGGGACGTATAAGTCATTTTATATATTTATTATATAGATATCCTATTTGTTTCGCTGAAATTTGGCTTATACTGATGCTGATGCTGAAATGTTATTTGAAAGTACTACTGAAGTAGTGCTGTAGAACAAGACAATATATAGCTAGTTATTGGTTGTATGTACATTTATTGTCCATCTATCAGTCCACCCATATAGTAGTTTGCTACTATAACATTCTTTATCATTAATATATGATTCACTTTCTTCTCTTACAAATTTTCTTAAGGGTCCGATATAAGCTAGCTATAAACTTATAACCCACTTCTCTTTCATCTTCTCCTTTTTTTCCACCTTCTCAGCACAAGTACACACCACAATCAAACTACCTTGCTGCCAAGCCATTTACATCACACAGCAGTGGCCACAAGTCTTCAAGGATCATCCACCGGAAAAAAAGCGAGAAAAAAAAAAGAAAAAATTGCACCCACAGAGATGCTTAGTCACCAGCTCATCCTGTCCGCATATATATGAAGTATGGCCGTGCTGAGACTTGAGAGTCGACGCTTCTCTTTCTCACGCGGCGCAACGCGCCGACGCTTCACTTGCTGGGTTCGCCGCAATCGTTGGCTGCCCATCTGTTTTTTACGGGGACCATCGTCGTCCCTGACTCGGCGTTTTCGATGCGGATGATTTGACTGGCCTCCAGTGTCCGTCCCAAAAAAGAGTAACGTTTTTTACTTTGAGACATCGTGTTTGACCGTTCGTCTTCTTCAAAAATTTTATATAAAATATAAAATAAATTAATTATGACTAAAGTATCTCTAATGATAAAATAAGTCTTAAAAAAATATAATATTTATGTAAAAAATTTGAATAAAACGAATAGTCAAATAAGATGTATGAAATTCTAAAACGATACTTTTTTTTTAGAATGGAGGGAGTCCTATGTATACGCTCCATTGCCATTCATGCCTCTGCGTACGTTTTGGATGCAGGTTGACGATGCAAGTCAACTCTCGCTATGGAAGGAGTACGCACAGAGCGGGGCGCTGAGCTTACACACGTGTTGTGCCTCAAATCTCAGCCTGTACATACGTACCTAGTACGTACGTGTGTGCACCCGCGAGAGTAATAAGCTAATGTTATCTTGGACACGATTCATAACAAAGATTAACAAATGGTTGATATTCTCTGTGCATTTGCCTATATTAGCCGTTGCTATGAACAGGGCCCATGGAAGACACCAATGAGGCAATGATGCGCATTCACGAAATGTACTCTTCACTCTTGGATCATTTTCCGATCGAAGAAGTGGTGGTGGGTCAGGCTCCGCACCGTTGCGACGCCTACGGCCTACGTGACGTCTCTGCTCAGCCATATGCTTCGCAGTGGACCTCCACGATCGGCGTGTGATCTCCGAAAGACTTGAGAAGTCTTGACGCGCTATTTCTGACGCGGCACAGCAAGGGGGCGGAGTCAAGTCAACCCGTAGTAAAGATAAGACATACAGAGCAATTATGTGCTGGAGTTTCCATGCATTTTGTACTGTATGTAGGACACTCCCAAAGGACAAATTCTGCGATGTTGAATCTAGGCCTTGTTTAGTTCCAGAAAATTTTGCAAAATTTTTCACATTTCCCGTCACATCGAATCTTTAGACGCATGCATAGAATATTAAATATAGACGAAAATAAAAACTAATTGCACAGTTTCGTCGGAATTGACGAGACGAATCTTTTGAGCCTAGTTAGTCCATGATTGGACAATATTTGTCAAATACAAACGAAAATGGTACAGTGTCCATTTCCCAAAATTTTTTGGAACTAAACAAGGCCTAGATTCTGGTGCAACTTGTAGTACTCTAGGCGGCATGCATGTCTTCGTGCGCCCACATGCATGATGCATCCTTGTAGTCGAAGTCGTCGCCTGTACGAATGAACGCTATGCCAGCTGAGAACATGCTATAGCTAGTTTGGTTTTGCCAATATATACAATCTGTCATCAATGTCGAGTGTCAACGCAACTCAGCTAACAACCATTCTAGACAACCATTCTATCAGCAAATCAAGAAGTTAGAGTTAAAAACAGAGAATGAAGCTCCGCTAAACAGACAGACTAAGCTTCCATTTATGTTAGCGCGCGCGAAGCCAATGTGTCAGTTACGCACGGCCAATGACAATAATGACGACTACATATGTTTAGCAAAGATACCCGATTACCCGTCCAATAATGTGTCAAGTTATGCACAGCCACTGACAATAATTGTGTGACTACTTTGTGCATATGTAGCATGCATGAATTGAAGGAACCGGCCAAAAAACTATTCTTAATCGCCTCTGTATGTCAAAGAGGGTCGCAGTCTAGCCAGCTGCTGAGAGTACTACGTACGTACCAACGTATTTGACGCAGTCAAACCTACACCGTACGTTTCTACCCCCGTGGCCGTGGTTTCCTGTTCTGAAATTAAAAGTAACCATATCCAGTGTACTAGCCCCTAAGTACACAGCACTCGAAGAATTAGTAAATTACCACGAGCTGCCCGGAACAGGCATGATGGCGGTTATAAACCATTTGATTTGTGTTTGGTTGGTTCTCCTTGCTAAATTTTAGTTACTCTTGGCTGCCTAATGGAACTAAACTATTTCAGCTTCTTTTAGTCAATATGTTTTAAACTTTAGCTACTAAAGTGACTAAAGTTTAGCTAGTTAAAATTTAGTAAGGGAAACCAAACATAACCTATATACGTACCTACGCAGTTTTTTTTTTTTTGCCCTTAAGGGCATATGCCCTCACTCTCCCACCCATTGGATTCGCTTTGAAAAGTGTGCAAACACACATCTCAAAGCAGTTTCGCATTGAGATGTGTGTTTGCACATTTCTCAAAGCGAATCCAATGGGTAGGAGAGTGAGGGCACATAACACGTTACCATATGTGTATTACCTCTACAGGCTACAGCGAGGTGTGCCCTCTGTAAATCGGCAAGCTAAGGTGTCTAACGACGCCTATATAACGTGGGTCGACGACTCTGGTTGAGAGCCGCTCGCGGAGATCAGAGTAGAGTAAGCCACGCCTCGCCTCCAGCGGGCATCTCTGGCCTTCGCCGGAAGCAGAGAGAAGCTAGAAATGGCGATCAAAATGGATAAGACGTCCATCATCGTTTGCTCAGTGATCGGCTCTCTAGGATTGTTGAGTGCCATCCTGGGATTCTCGGCAGAGGGCACAAAGCTCACTGTAAGCACTACCCATCCTTTTCCTCAAAAAAGCAGTACCCATCTTCCTAGCTGATGCTATCTAGTTTTTTTTTATTTCAGTTTTGCTGTCATACTTATTTCAAGATTCATTGATTCAAGTTCTCCGTTTCAAAGCAACCTACAAACAACAACCTCTATTCAATCAAATTATATTATGCCTCTTTTTTTTTTTATCAGTATCCAGTTATTGTGTTTCCTTCTAGTATTTTTTTGTGGGCACATGATAGATCCTGTTTAATTAGCTCTGAACTTTGTATGTTATGTTACACGCGCTTGCCTGCCTGCTTGTTAACTGATGAACTCGAATAATCATGCTCCATATGCATGCAGCCATATACCATACTGGTGTACGGCGACGACTGCCTCTACCCGCAGAACCCGGCGATCGGGCTCGGGATCTGCGCTGCCATCTTCCTGATAGTGGCTCAGGTCACCTTCTCGGCGGTGAGCGGCTGCTGCGGCTGCTGCAGGTCCCGCTCCATCCCTTCCGAGACCAAGAGGATCGTCAGCATCGTCTGCGCCGTTTTCTCATGGTGAGTAGTGAATGTGATAGTCAGTGTGACTCCACAACTGGTCCATCGATCTCATGGCGTTGTTCTGCGAGCAGGATAGCGGCGGTGATCGCGTTCGCGCTGTTCATAGAAGGAGCGGCGTGGAACGCCAACGTGGTGCGGGTGGCCGAAGCGCCCTACTGCCCCTACCTCAAGGACGGCGTCTTCGCCGGCGCGGGCGTGCTCGCCCTCGCCGCCACGGCGCTCGGCATCACCTCCTTCATCATGCAGCGGCAGACTCAGCCAGCACCTGGTGGGGCTACGGCTGCGGCAGCGCCGCCGACATCGGCCGCCGGCACGCCCGCAGGCTGGCAGCCGCCGTCACCCGAGGTCGTAAAGGGCCACCCGCTGTTACCCTCGGGCAAGCCACAGAACGACTACCCTGTAAAACCCCAGGGATACGAGCAGCAGCCTCAGCCTCAGCCTCAGGTCGTCCCTCCGCCGACTGAGTCTCACTCTCACCCACAAGGCTACGGCGCACAGGCACCCCAGATCCAGAACCACCAGCTCCCTCCGCGCCCAGCCCCAGAGGCGGCGGCCGCGGCACCGGCGGTCGTAGTGGCATCACTGGCAAGCGCACCCTTGGAACCAAGCCAGCTGCCGGCGGCGGCGGCGCTCGGGGTTGCGATGGCCCAACCGCTGCCGCAGGTCCCGGCCGTCCCGCTACCTCAAGTACCTATCCCGGCGTCTACTGTTCCTTCGGCGGCAGGGCCAGGGAGCGGACCGTCGGCTCTGTCGACGGTTATCCGGAACGAAGTAGCGAGACAAGGAGTTAAATTGGCTGCGCAGGTGGTGACGCAGTCCCTCTTCTCTGACAATAACAACGTTGGGGATGGCGTTCTTTCCATGATGGCTGGTTCTGCTGGAGGCGACTATGCTGTTCAGACTGCAAATTAATTGAGAAGGATGACGATGATGCTCTGCTTGTTCTTCCGGTATTTGTCAGTAGCTTTGAGACTACGAAGCATGCATGTCCCTGTCTTTATACCTTCTTGATCTCGTTTGAATCATCCTAAGATCGAGCTTTACTTTTCATTATACCTGTAATGTAACTTTTGCCCACAGTTTCCATCAGAATTGTGCAGCTACACAATTTATCGACTACATGCTCTTTTATTTGCCTCAATCTCAACACTGGGCTGAATGAAAACAAAATGAATACGGCTGCCGTCACCAGAAGAAGGAACTGGCCCTTACGCTGGCTGATTTGGAGCCGTTCAGTTTTTGTTTTAACTGCTTTGCTAAGTTGGTCTCCAATGTGCTTGACATTCGCTTGTCCGGTAAAATTGGCGGTATCACTGTGAGACTGTGAGAGTGAGAGTGCGTTCATCAAGCCACGATGTATATCCAAGACAATTTTTCTTAACCAAACAGGAGGGGGAGCTCCCCTACCAGTAGCTTTATTAAAAGAAACAAATCAAGTCCAACAAAAAGTTACAAACTAAGAAAGAAAGGAAAAAAGATAAGCAAGATAAAAAAAAGTCCATACTAATTGAACAAGTATGGAACGAGAGAACAGTGTACAATTTAATCAACAGGACAAGTGAATTCGACATTTATATGAAAAGGAACCACATGAAACATCTATGGCAGAGGTCTAAAATATTTTGCCTGTGTTCCTAGTCAAAATATTTTTGCCTCACCTAGCTGCTTTACCTGTGTTCCTAGTCAAAATATTTTTCCCATCACCTTTGATGTCTACAAAAATGGGAAACAACCAAACAGAGTGTGTCGATTCCAACTAAGATCTCGTTCGATTTGGCCTAGAACAGCTTGGAACAACGGCTCGTTCCACATGAAATTATTTGGCCCGCATTAAAATTGGGACTGGCCTAGAATGGTTGTTCGAATAGGTCTGATCTAGAATGAAATCAGGCCATTCCACCCCATCATTAGCTCGAATTGGGGCCACACCTAGTAACACTTGGAATCGAACCAAATCAGGCTTTGGTGTACCACTAAGATCCACTCAATTCGGCCCAAGAAGAGAAACATGCCTATTTTCAACATGGAATAAACGAACAAGGCCTAACATGGCTCAAATATGAAGTCTTCTATAGAAGTAACCTATGGAGGAATAGGTTCAGGTGGTTGAGATTCATGACCAAATCGTGAAAAGTGTATCTCCTTTTTGATATCCTACATGTAATGAACATCATTCAACATTTAAACATGGAATGCTTGAGGCTCCAATGGATGATGGCGCCAGCAGTGAACTTCTGAGGCAACAGTGGACGTAGCAAACATCAGCAACATTGTGAGGAATCCGGTGATGCTTTATGGCAAAAAAGAAACTATAGATTTATATGATAATGCACAAGGTAATCTATAAACTAAATTTACAAAAGGGCTAAGAAACAGAACAAAATTGTTGACTTGGACAGTGATTTTGTTTCAATGAAGCTCACAAAAAAGGCAACTTTGATACGATGTCAGCATAAAAACTGCACAACCACATAAAGGATTGGGAACATCAATATCTTTATGTCTAGGGTTCGGTGATAGCAATACGGAGTTCATAAAGATAGATACAATAGAGGCACTTGGAACTTGGAGGAATAAGTATGTACTCAGTCAAACAAACAAAAGATGTAACATGTGTTACCCGGGGTGCCCTATGGGAGGGCTGCAAGTGGGAGAGGAGGGGGTGGCGGCTAGGGTTTGGAGGCGCAGGGAGGAGAGGGAGGTGCTGAGGGAGGGAGGCAGGCACACAAAGAGAGGGAGAGGAAAGGGGTAAGGAGCTTTCGCTCTTTTCTCGCTTGATCTGATTGATTACATCTCCCTAATATTTATAGTCCCTATAGGATTTGGACTTCAAGCAACTTATGAGAGATCTTTATATGATTGGATTCTCTTTTCTAACTTATTTTTTTCAAACTTGTAACTCTTTCCTAATCTATCTTGGGAGATGGAGATCGTTGTGGATTTGTCTAGGGCGACGACGGAGGCGGCCTAGGCCGGCTAACGCACTTCTTTGGGCCTTGCTTGGCCCGTTGATTCTAGCTCTTGTGCCCATCTTGATTGGGCGTGTGACAGAAGAACTATTTGCAAAAAAAATGTTTTCAAATAAATAAAGCTTAAAATATTATAATGAAAAACATAGCTATTTGTATAATTTGCGTGGACCATCTTGCTAATTATTATACAAATCAAGACCAGCCTGTGTGCTGATTTGCCAGCTACTGAAAAAAACAGGTATTATGCATCAGTCGAATATACCTTGCATTGGGCAAGGTATATATATGTGCACCACCGGAAGTTCGAAGATGCAAATAGAACTATGTAATTAATAAGTTTTTTTCTTTTATCTGTCTAATAAAAATTTAGTAAAGCTTTTGTTGCCTTTCTAAAAAAAAAATCTGAAGTTGTCGTCGTTCATACCCATTATTAGGGTTTGTTTAGAACTGATCGGCAAACTTTGCTACACAAAGTCCTAGAGCAGCTTAAGAAAAAATAGAGTTTGTGGAACATCTCTTTAGGTGCTCTCACGACTCTACGATTTTTCTTCAAACAGAGTGTGCGGAGCGAAAACCATTTAGGTAAAAAAATATGAAACAGAGCTGAAAAAAAATGAAGCGGAGAAGTCCTAACACCCCCTTATTGGTGCTGCCTCCTGGACCAGCCGACCAGGACCGGGTGACATTGGTAATGCAGATACGGGTGAGTGACGTGCAATGGATCGTCTCGCATGTTAATTTGTCATCGTTGTCGTCAGCTCATGAGAGGACGGTGGTAATTTATATATGTATACTCATCGCGCTGTCGAACTGGACCAATGGATTGTGTTATCATCGATCTGGCTTGGCGCGAGACTCCGTTGTTTGTTGGGCTGTTTGGCACTTGGCAGTAGGCGAGGTAACAAAGGGAAAGCGTCCGGTAGATGCCAGATGGTACGATCGATGCGCCTTCTGTGTACGTACTGGATTAGCGTCACTGTTCTTCAGATCACTCTCTTATGTTTGTCGCGACTTAACCTGCAGGCGGCATTTCCAAGTTTCAAGGACATTATTTTCTGTATATTAACATATACATATAGTTCATTCTTGATCAAAGCAAAGCATACACATTGAGCCATTTCATCGTCTCTGATATCTCAGACGACGCTCACTACGACCAAGAGAAGACGGGGGCGCGCAGAGGCAGCAGGATCAATATGCAGACTGCCGTGGCGGTGCTCGTATCAGGCGTGGTGGCGCTGTTCGGAGTGACGAGCGCCGTGCTGGGGTTCATAGCCGAGGCCAACAAGCTCAAAGTAAGCGAAACGAACATAACTAGAATTTTCTGCTTATCCTAGTAAGATAGACTTCTCTTAGTGTTTTACCATTTAAAATTTAGTATAAACTTTTTCCTACTAAATATTTTCTTGTGAGAATCTCATGTACTTTTTCCTACGTTTTTGGTAAGACAATGTGCATATTCTACTCCCGTGGTGTCAAGAACAGTAATGATTATGATCATCAAGCCGGTGATGGACTAATTCAACTTCTTGCAGCCAAGTGAAATCCACGTATCTGGTCGCGATTGCGTGTATCCAGCCAGCCCCGCTCACACGCTGGGGTTTTGTGCCATCTTCCTGCTTGCGGTGGCCCAGATCATCGCCTCTGCGGCCGGCGGCTGTTGCAGTTGTTGCAAGCCACCGGGCGCCGGCGGTGCTTCTCATTCCAACACCACCAGACGACGAGTCGTGGGCGTCATCGCCTCCGTCCTCTCATGGTAATCATCATCATCATCAAGTGCGCATGCACCGGCGTCCTATCCTGCTAGTATTCTCAGATTAATGGAACCGGCCGGTGCGCGGTACATGCCACATGGTTAATTTTTGCAGGGTAGCGGCGGTGATCGCCGTGGTTTACTTCTGGGCAGGCACGGCGCTGAACGCGTCCACGACGCGCCAAGCCAAATTCGTGGGCACCAACGAGGAGGAGTGCTACTACCTCAAGGGCGGTGTCTTCGTGAGGGCGGCCGTGCTTAGCCTCGTCGCCACCTCGCTTGGGATCATATCCTGCGTCTTGCTCCGCCTGCCGGCGGCGACGGACATGCCGGTACTAGGCCAGCCCCAGCATGCGGTTGGGCTGCCGCAGTGGCCCGCTCAGGGGTACGGGCAACAGGCATATGCGTACCCTGCGCAAGGGAATGGTCAAGCATCGGACCCGAAGTTCGCCCCTCCTCCTCAGGGTTAGGCGAACGGGCAACCGTAGATGATGTGATGAGTAGACAAGAGAGGCTACTACTCGCGTGTTGTGCTTGCTGTGGTGCATGTTGATGTGCATATTATAGTAGTTCTGGTTTCGAGTTGCATTTTAACGAATGCTTGAAGCTAATGTACGTGTGATGTGTCGTGATGAATCTATAGATTTTCAGCACCATATCTATTGCAGAACATATAATCAGGGGCGGGCCCAGGCCTAGGGCCAGTAGGGCCAAAGCCCTAGTCATGGTCCAGAAAATTTAGAAACAATTCTTCAGATTTGGCCCAAAATAGAAGTCCATGAAAGAAAAGACTAGGGCAGCGAGAGAAGTCAGGCACTCAGTCTCAACCGACGCCGCCGCACGCCCGCAACTCCGCTCGCTCCGCAGGCCGCAGCTCCGCCCGCTCGACCCAGGCGGCAGGCGGCCAGGCTCCTGTTCCGCCTCCCTCCTCTCTCGGCGCCTCCCTCCTCACGGTCGCAGGCTCGCAGCCAGGGCGTGGTCGTGGCCTGTGGGCGCCTGCTCGCGGCCTCACAGAGTCGCAGCCTCGCTGGATCCTGCGCGTGCGCAGCAGCGCAGGCAGCCCCCCTGGCGCCAGCTCACGGCTGCGGCAGCCACTAGGGGCGCACGTAGGCAGGCCGCAGGGGCAGGGGCGCAGGGCATGGCCTGCCCGGCTGCCCGGCTGAAGGGTCGAGATGGCGGACTAGAGGGGGGGTGAATAGTCCTTTCTAAAAATTATTACGCCGGCTAACCGAAACAAAGCGGAATTAAAACTATCGGTCTAGCCAAGACTACACCCCTCTATCTAAGTTCTCTAGCACCTTGTAAAAGATCCTAAACAAGCAAACAAGGTGCTACCTTAGCAAGAGCTCACCTAATCAATTCTAAGAGCAAGGTCACATAAACCTATGCTACTAGTACTTTGCAAACCGGGAGAGCTCCTACACAAACTACTGAGGCAAAGCGCACAAAGCCTAAGCTCACTAGCAAGCTGAGCGCAACTTACTTAGCTACACAAACTAAGTAATGTGACTAACAAGGTTACACAAACCAAATTAGTCACGCAAGAGAAAAACTTCTAGCTACACAAGCAAGAAGGTAACTAGCAAGCTACACAAGCTAACTAATTACAAGAGCAACTACACAAGCATAAGTATATGAATGTAAGAACAAGCTTGTGTTAGGGACTTGCAAACCAACGGGAAGAACAATGTTGACACGATGATTTTCTCCTGAGGTTCACTTGGTTGCCACCAAGCTACGTCTCCGTTGAGACAAGCTCCAAGGTTGCCGCCGGTCCTCTTGCTAGTGGTGACCCGCAAGTCACACTCTCCCACGTGGAGTGCTTACCACAAGCTCTAGCACTTAACCCGGCCGGACCACTTGTCGCTCTTCACGTCTCGCTCAACTAGAGTTGCTCTTCGCGATCCCCGCGGGGTGAGCACCGTACCCCTCACAATCTCTTCTCTGGAGCACCGCACAATCTCCTTGCGTGCTTCGACAGAGTCACAAGCCACCAAGCCGTCTAGAAGGTGGCAACCTCCAAGAGTAACAAGCACCACCAGCTTGCAACACGAACACCTAGTGCCACTCGATGCAATCTCTCAATGCAACGCACTAGAATCACTCACTCGCTATTGATTCGCACTCTTGCAAGCACTAGTGAGTTAGAGGCTTTCCTAGCACTCCCAAGCATGGACACTAAGTCCCAAGGGTGCTCAGCGCCAGCCAAGGTCGGCCACCACTTCTATTTATAGCCCCAAGGGCTAAACTAGCCGTTGCCCCTTCACTGGGCAAAAACCGGGGGCACCGGACTCTCACTGGAAGCCACCAGACGCTCAACTCCCAGCCTCCGGTGCTCAGGCGTCGGCCATGTGTCACTAGCCGTTTGAACTCGACCGTTGCCACCAACAGCTACTGCGCACGCACGCCTGCACAGCACCACCAGACGCTCTACTGTGTCACACCGGACGTGTCTGGTGCACACCGGACTCGTGCGCAGAGAGCTCCGCAAACTCGCAGGGTCACCGGACGCGAGCCACCGGACGCACCCTGAGCGTCCGGTGCTCACCGGACTTAAACTCAGAGAGGGTCACCAAAACGCCCGCACACCGGACGCTGAGCACCGGACTCACTCCGGTGCGTCCGGTGCACACTGCTTCCCCTGGTCAAGTACATCGGACGCTAAAGGCCAGCGTCCGGTGCCTCCGCGCAGTGCGTCCGGTGACTCCCGCGACTTCTCCAAATTTCCCACCGGCGCAAAAGAAAATATGCACTTAATTTTTTCAAAAGCGTCGAATCCCGCCTCGCAAGCTCGGCGGGAGGGAGAGAGGAACCCACACCCCTCTCACCCCTAGGAACTCCACCTCCTTTGAAAATGTGCCAACACCACCAAGTGTAAACCACCACGTGCATGTGTGTTAGCATTTTCACAAACATTTTCCCAAAGAAGTTAGCCTCTCAACCTGCCACACCACTCGATCCTAGCACGTATGCAAAGTTAGATCGCTCAAGTGGCACTAGATGACCGATATGCAAACAAGTTTGTCCCTCTTGATAGTACGGCCATCTATCCTAAATCCGGTCATAAACTTCTCTACACACCTATGACCAGTGAAATAGAAATGCCCTAGGTTATACCTTTGCCTTGCGCTTTCCATTCCATCTCCTCCAATGTTGATGCAACACATGCACCAACCAATCACCAAATGATATGATCCACTTCATATCATCACGTGACCGTATTGGTTCATCGATCTTGACCTTACTTGCTCTTCACCCCGTTGCCTTGGTCCATCGGCGTCAAGTCTTGCTTAAGCTTCCGTTGCCTTGGTCCATCGGCGCCAAGTCTTGCTTAAGCTTCACCGTCACACGCGGTCCCTCGTTTCAAAGCCTTCGACTTGCCCTTCACTCTTGCAACCGGTCCATCAAGCCAAGCCTCATCTTGATCTTCTCCACCTTGGTCACATGACTTCATGTCATGTCTCATGTGCAATGAGCTCCTCCATCATCACATCATCACCTGTGGACTAATCTCCTGTGTATCTCACATAAACACTATTAGTCCACCTAAGTTGTCACTCAATTACCAAAACCAAACAAAGACCTTTCACCGGCTCACCCCCTCGGCAGTGATTCAGTGAAGCCGGCAGCGGCAGGGGAGACTCGTGACCCACCCCTGTCCAGATTCCAGAAGCTGAAGCCGTGAGTGAAGATATTTCTTCAATTTTTCAGTAGTTCAGTTATTTTTTTTCTGGATTTCAACTACTTTTGATTCCAATTAGATGAAGAGGACAAAGACCATTGCATCGTATTTCTCTCGAGTTGGTGAACAAGAACTACGAATCATAGGATATGTTATGTTGAGCGAGAGATATTTGCGACTATTAAAAATGACGACATCTTACATCATTTTCAAGAATTGAAGACCCGAAAGATGAATTACCTAATCTACCTACTACTTCTGGTATGTTACATTCAGCCATCTAGGATATAAATGCATAGTAATCAATGAAATTAAGTTTTTGGTTGTCCATGTTTTTATTAATTGTTACATCTTGTCCAAACTAGGAGTTGTTATTGAGGACATGGAGGTGGAAGAGGCGAATGCAACAAATCTTCACTAGACAATAGGTATTTATTTTTCAATGTTCATTGATATTTCTTATTTTATCGTACTATTAATTATATAGTTCAAGAATTTCTTTGGATTTGCATGCTTTGCTTGAGAATTTTTATTTTCTGTGATATACGTGTGTATATATATATGGCCCTATAAACTATACTATAGGTTGTAGCTTTTGGATTTTGGCCACCAAGATTTGGCCCTAGTCTTGGTCAAATCCTGGGTCTGCCACTGCATATAATCCTTGTTGGCAATTACTACCAGGTGCACCAAAGTTGACACTCATGATGCTTCATTGACGGACCATAAGTCTAGAATCCGAATAATAATTGGGAAAAACCTATTGGCCCGACGGTGAAGACTCGTATCACTGCGTCGATTTTATTGGTGTGTAACCAGCAATGATATACCAATGTCGGGTGATGACTTTGACCTGACGCATATCACTACTAGGTTTTGATAGACCTGGTGTGTCCTACCTACAGAATAAAACTCTAACTCCCTTCTTCCTTCTTCCTAGCCTAAGCACACCCATTCCAAGAGGTATTTTCCCCACCTCTCTTCATTTTTGTGGCCATTTTTCACAAAATGTTCATGGAGGTTTTTTTTTTAAAAAAAATGGACATGATCTTCTTGCTCTGGGTCACTATAGCAATTCTTTGAATATGTAGGTTGTTTTGCTAGTTTTTTTTTTATTCTCGTGCTTGTTCTTTCTTTATTTTAGAGAGCTAGTTCAAGGAATTATTTAAGAAGGCATCCGAATTTCAGTGAATCCATTTGGTACCTGTAATTTAATGTTAGTATATATATCTATGGATCCATTTTAAATTGTAGCTAGTTTGCCTTTTCAGATTGCTTTTGATTCTCTAGTAAATGTGATAGCTTAGTTGGTTCCTGTCGACGAAAGCTGGTCGGCAGTCTACCTTGGGGTATACCCACGGTAGTAGTTTATCGGTAGACGGTGCGCAAGCTACGAACTCGATGGTGACGCAAGACACGGACAAGCTTTTTATCCAGGTTCGGCCGCCGTGTGGGCGTAATACCTACGTCCTGCGTCTTGTTGTATTGATTGTGTTGAAAGAATAATGTGTCCTAGGGGGGTCCCTTGCCCCTCCTTATATAGTCCGGAGGGCAGGGTTACAGATCTGGAAACTAATCCTAGTCGGTTACAATTGCCATAGATAGTTCGATATCGATTCCTATTCTAACCGACTAGAATCCTGCTTGATCTCCGCGCCTTGTTTCCTTGCGTGAAACTCCGAGCAGTCGGATCAAGCCTCGAACTTGTCTCGTAATAGGCCAAGCCTCCTGGCCCAAGTCTAGCCGTGAGGGTATAGGGATTTATACCCCCCACAGCTAGTCCCCGAGCACCATGTATTGTGATGTAACATGCCATCCTGAGCTTCTTCGACCAGTGCGGCTTGACGTCTTCGATCAGCATGAAAGTCGCCCAAACAGTTGCAACGGTATTTTGACCGGCTCAAAAGACAGTTGACCAACATTGACATCGAAGAAGCAGGTTGTTCGAAGAATGCATGGTGCTCTTAATTAAAAAAGATTTCTTTCTTGGTGAAGTGTGCCCACTTTACTTTTCTGAAAAGTATAGTCTTTCAAAAAACAAGCATATTCACCGCAAGGTGAAGTGTGCCCACTTAGTCCCCGAGCCTGGTAGTAGGTGACGTAGGCACGTAGTGCTAGGGTCAAAAGAAAAGTCCTCAAAGAGATTCGGAAACTGAGATGCATCGCCAGATGCATCGTACCGATGTAGTCCCCGAGCTTGCTGGAAGGCGAAGTATGAGCCTTGTAGCAAGGTCTAAAAAATTAAAATTATCCAGTCCCCGAGCCTATCATGCTCGTTTGCCATCGTATAGACTAATCGACCAGTCCCCGAGCATATAACGCTTGGTGGACGGTACAATCCCCGAATTTTTAAATTGTGGGCTGGTCGACCAGTCCGCGAGCGTATAGTGCTCGGTAGTCGGTGCAGTTCCCAGGTCTCCAAACTGGCAGACTGGTCGACCAGTCCCTGAGCGTATAGTGCTCGGTGGTCGGTGCAGTCCCCAGGTCTTCAAACTGGCAGACTGGTCGACCAGTTCCTGAGCGTATAGTGCTCAGTGGTCGGTGCAGTTCCCAGAAACGTCAGTCCTCCACCAATTCTGCCTGGTAAAAAAAGTGTCTTGCCACATTAATATGTGATGTGACAAGGCATCCTGGCATATTGTCAGATGGCTGCGTGAAAAGGTGCGCCTGGTAACTGTGCAGCCGCTCTTTGCGCGGTTCAAGAAAAGGAAACCATTAATTTATACAAAAAAGCCGCCGTATTAACTGCCGGTAATTGTTGGAAACCGAAACGCCGCATCTGCCGCTGGTCCCCGCTCGCTTCCCAAGAATGTGGGAAGTGGAAGGGGTGGAGCCGTTGTCTATAAAGGCTCGACACCTCGCCCGTAATCTTTACTTTGCCTTTGCCATTGCCTTCAAACCTTCTGTTCTTGCCATTCCTGCCCCTACAACCTCCATCCTTGATCATCCAGCTCGTGAGCACCTCTGCAACTTCAATGGCGAAGAGTGACTCAAAGAAAAGGAGTGAGCTGATGGCGAAGGAGTGGAAAAAATCCCGGAGCAGTGCGAGGTCCCTCAACGACCTCGTCGGCATGGGGCTGCTTCACAGCCAAGAGCTCGGCGACTGGAGGGCGCCGGAAGGGGAGAGCTACCCCGACCCTCGTGCCGGTGAGATCGTGGTTTTTAAAGATTTTTTCAAGAGGGGCTTTGGGATTCCTGTCCACCCTTTTCTCCAGGGTCTTCTTCTTTACTATGAGATTGGGATCTACAATCTGCACCCGAACTCCATTCTTCTTATTTCTACCTTCATCCATCTGTGCGAGGCCTATGTTGGAATAGAGCCACACTTTGATCTTTTTCGCTACCTTTTTTGTTTGAGGAAGAAAGGAGCAGTTGGAGGCTCCAAGATTGCAGGTGGAGTATACCTCAATCTGCATGACAGGATGAGGAACCGGTATCTCAACTGCCCATGGAATACTTCTCTCACCGAATGGTACAAGAAGTGGTTCTATGTCAGGAAAGAGCCGGGCAGCTCCACGTTCTGCGACGTGGGCTACATTCCCGAGAAGAGGGTCAGCTGACGGACCGCCCGACGTTCGCTGGTCAGGTGGAGGACCTGATGAAGCTAATCGACTGGTCCCGCTTAGACGGGCCAGGAGTGGTCGGTAACTTTGTTTGCCGTCGGGTGATGCTCTGGCAGAAGAGTGTTCACTCGGCGTACGAATACGTGGGGAGCCAGGACCCGACCAGGATGAGTCCTGAAGTTCTGGAGAAGGCGGAAGTGCAACAGTTGTTGAACGAGTTGTTCAACTTTGCAGACGACAACTTCGTCCGAAGTGGTGATCGGATGCAGGCCTTCAAGCTGGGACGACCAGCTCCTACGGTAGTGTTATTGACTGAATTTACTTTCTGAGTACTTGTTCTCCTAGTTGTTGACTTGTCTTTGATGTTGCTGCAGATTGGAGACGTTGACCGGTGCGCGGTGTACATATCACTGGCACCTGGCATGGAGAATCCCGCGGGAGTAGACCCGCCAGAGGACGACGCTGCTCGGTGTCCTCAATACACCAGCAACGAGGAGGAGCAGAACCGTCCTGCCCCGACCACCGAAGACAGAGTGGCGGGGAAAAGGCCACTGGTGGCGGACCCGTCCCCTGCGGAGACGCCGCCGGCCGAGAGCAGCCAGGCGCCGAAGTGCCGTCGACTCGTCAGGATCACCGATGACGACGACGAGGAGGAGGAGGCCGCGCCTTCTTTGGTCCGGAGACCGCGCAGTCGTCCGGACGCTGCGCCGACCACCACTGGTTGGATGACCAGCGACCCTCCTGCCCCACGCGTCGAGCCGGCGCGTGTCGTAGAGACAAGGGCGGAGGCACCGACCGGTAGGACCAGGAGGAGGTTCTTCACCACGACGCACAGGCGCTCTGACCTGTAAGTTTTCAATCTTACCCTCGTACTACGATATTTTTTGCGTTTTATTGCTGCTGTTGACATTGTTTAAATGTCGCCTTTTTGTCAGCGCGGCATCGGACGTCGACCCTGACCACATTGCTGGCCAGAGGGAAGCCGAGCCTGTTGCTGTCGTTGGAGACGCCGCGCCGCAGACCACGGAGCAGCCCACGGCGACGACCGCGGCTGAGAGCGCCGAGGAGCATCCGGCCCCGGCAAGGGCCATGGCGGGCACCCCTACGAGGGACGGAGAGGCCGCGAGGACGCCTCCCCCGAGCAACGTTGTAGAGGAGGAAGGTAGAGCCCCGACTCCTCCTCTTGCCGAAGAGGGGAGAGTCCCAACCCCGCCCCGAGCAGAGGCCACTTCGCCAGTAGGCTCCCCTGGCCTGGATCAGGGCCCAGTGATGCCTGCGACCACGGCCGGGGGAAATGCGGCGGACGAGGAGACCCGGACGGCCTTCGACGATGAAGTGGAGGAGATCCAAGGTCATTCCCGTGATGGTCGCCAACACGTCTACGTGTGGCGCCAACGCGGGGACCACTTCATTGGACATGAAGAGCTCGCGGAGACGGAAGAAGCCGCGAGGGTGGAGCGCGCAACAAAGCGGCTTGTGGACGAAGTTAAGGTAAGTGGTCTTTTGCGCTGCTCAACGTTTATATGCAGTGCTTCTGTACTCAGTATGTATTCTTCTTGTAGGACGCAATGAAAACGGTGAAGTACCAGAAAAGGTGCTTCGACCAGATTGAAGGAATCATGGCCGAGAACAAGGCCCTGTCCGCGGAAGTGGACCGGCTTCGGTCGGAGGCCGAGGAGAAGACGGTTGAGATGGGTGCTCAGGAAGAGCGCCTGCTCGACCTCAATCGGCGGCTAGCCGACAAGGACCAAGAAAGGAGAGGTCAGTCATGTGCTCCGAGCAGTTGTATAAAACTGCGTAGTCGTTTTAGTTGACCGGAAATTACTCTCACAGGCTTGGAGGAGGAGGTTGCGCGCCTCCGGCAAGAAAATAAGAGGCTCGACCAGGAACGAGCCAGCACGCTGGAGGCCGAGCGCCGAGCTGGTGAGGAGTTAAACAACAGGAGTCGAGAGTTGACTGGTAAGAACCGTGTTTCCTTCTTCTTCTTTTACTGCTCGACATTCCTTGTCTTGTGTGCGAACTAACTTCCTGCTTGGTTCTTAGTGCTTAAAGTGAACACCAAGAAGCACCTCGACGAGCTGGTCAAGGACCGAGACTCCTGGAAGGCCAACTGCATCAAGCTTTGAAAAGGAGTGGCCCCGGTTCTTGATTTAATCAGCCCCGAGCTCCCTGAGGACCAGCCCCACGCGCCAAAGCTAACTCCGGTCGAGAAGGCGCAACGGGTGTGGGACTGGCTCCAACAATTTGTCAAGGATGCCGGGGAGTTCGCCGGCACACATGTCCTCAGCATGGTGCGCGCCCACTATCCTCTGGTCGATCTATCCAGACTGGAGAGGGGGTACCCCAAGGAGGTTGGTCCGCAGGAGGCAGACGACCTTCGTGTTGGTCTGCTTGACTTGTCGTCAACAGTGATTGGCGACATCAACCTCTGCGGGACAGCAACTCCTCTCGACCAGCCCGGGTCAGATAGATCGGCCAGGGAGTTGTCGGGAGCGTCGAATGCCGGAGATGGGCGGTCGACGCCTGCGGTCTCGACCAGCCAGGCGCCGATGGCCCCGACCCCTTTGACTGGGCAGCAAGGCCGAGCGGGTGATGAGCCCGAGCAGTAGGGCTGTAGGGTAGTCTGTAGGAATAGACTAGGAACCGGTCAGAGGGGTGTGTATTGTAAACTTTGTATGTAAAGTTTGTAATAAAGGTTAATTTGTCATGACCATGATTTTGAGCGCTGCAATGTTGTCTGAGTGATGTATCACTGTGTTTGATTAATAATCTTTAAGGATCTTCACCTCGGAGGGAGATTGTTGTGCTTGGTGAAAGCTCTACGTGTAAAAAATATATAGCTGAAAGAGCATCTAGGCCTCTAGTGATTTCGGTGATTAATGACATTGTTGATTACTATGACTAACGTGTATTTTGCAGAGGCAAAGTCATAGGTAAGGTCATGGTAATAGGTACTCGATGAACAGGGACGTACATGCCTACTTAATAGTGGAAATCATTTCGGTTTTTAAAGGATGGATGGACATCGTCAAGACTAGACTAGGTCTAAGTGCCATATGGTGAAGAAGGGCACTTAGAGTAGTTTAGGACTTCGTTTTCCTTTGACCGTACTATTAATAGGGGCTTTGATCTAGTAGCTTGACTTAGGCAAGGCTTTAGGTTTAGGTGTGGTGCACACTTGGTAAACCTAGCACTAGGCAGCTCAGAGATAGTCCTTAGATCGAGAGGAACCAACTTCGTTTTAGAGCGATCGCGTTTCGACGAAGTTAGGGTGCCCAAGGGGGCACCGGACGCTGCACCGGATGCTCTGTGAGTGCGTCCGGTGAGGTCCTTAGCCGTTGGAAGTTCTCGGTGCTTAGGGTTAAGCACCGGACGCTGGCACCGGACTCACCGGGCAGCGTCCGGTCCCATACCCAGGGAGGTTGTCAACCTGCCCCGAGCACCGGACGCACCGGGTAGCGTCCGGTCCCATGCGCAGGGAGCATGTAATTTTCCCAGAGCACCGGACGGTGCACCGGACGCTGGAAGTTAGCGTCCGGTGACCTTTTGGAAGCAAGTACAGTTAGCTGTTATGGGGCACCGGACGCTCGGTGCAGAGCGTCCGGTGCAAAGAGCGTCCGGTGACCCCGTTTTCAGTGGAAAACGGTTGGCTGACCTTTGGACTTCGTGGGTAGTATTTATACTCCTCCACCTCGTCCATGAGAGCTCTCTTGCCCATTTGAACATCAGAGAAACTTGTTGTGGAGCAAGAGAGTAGCAAGAGCCTAGAGAGGATTGAGATTTGAGTGATTTCTTGAAAGAATCCTTCTCTAGTGAATTCCAAGAGTCAAGTGTGCATCCACCACTCTCTAGAGCCTTGTTTGGGTCAAGTGAGAGTTCTTTACTTGTTACTCTTGGTGATCGCCATCACCTAGATGGTTCGGTGGTGATTGGAGGCACGAAGACCGCCCGGAGTTCTTGTGGGTGGCTCGTGTCAAGCTTGTGAGCGGTTTTGGGCGATTCACCGCGATGGAGTATCGAAGAATCAGCCCGTAGAGAGCACTTGGTCCTTGCGCGGACCAAGGGGGAGCAAGGCCCTTGCGCGGGTGCTCCAACGAGGACTAGTGGAGAGTGGCAACTCTCCGATACCTCAGCAAAACATCACCGAGCACTTTCTTCCACTACTCCTTTACTTTCTAGCATTTATTTTGTGCTTTTACATTCTTAGAATTGCCATGCTAGAATAGGATTGGAACTAGGTTGCAAAACTTTTATCCGGTAGCTCTCTAGGTCACACTAGGTACAAGGGGTTGAATTGGAGCTTATATGTTGCTTAAATTTTTAGAGAAGCCCAATTCACCCCCTCTTGGGCATCTTGATCCTTTCAATTGGTATCAGAGCCTAGAGCTCATTATTTAGGCTTCACCGCCTAGAGAAAAGATGTCTAACGGGGATGGACCGCCACCCATGTTCGATGGGGATGACTTCCCGTATTGGAAAATACAGATGGAGTCATACCTTGAGGCATGCGATGTAAAGTGCCTAAAAGCCGCGACCGAAGGGTTTACCCCTCCGGCAAAAGACACCGCTCTTACTCCACAAGAGCAAGAAAACGAGAAGTGGAATGCGAAGGCCAAAAACCACATCTTTAGAGGCCTTTGCAAAGAGGTGTTCAACCGCGTTAGGAGCCACAAAACCGCCAATGCTCTTTGGAAGGAACTTTGTGCGCTCCATGAGGGATCAAAGAGTGAACGCGAGGAACGCTATCACTTAGTGATGAACAAGCTTAATACATTTGAGATGCTTCCCAAAGAAAATGCTAATGAAATGTATTCTCGCTTGAATGTCATTGTAGAGAGCTAAATGGACTTGGGCTCACTCAAATGAGTGCGGCGGATGTAGCAAGGAAAATACTATGTGTGCTTCCCATTGAGAAATATGGGCACATAGTAACGGTACTTCATCAAGGCGATCTTTCCACCGCTACACCAACCGCCATATTGGGGAAGATCAATGCTCATGAGATGTACATGCACATGAACCCCCAAGATGGCTCCTCATCGGCCAAGAAGGAGAAGAAGGACTTGGCCCTCAAAGCTTCTCACAAGGGCAAGGCCAAGAAGATTGAAGTTGAGTCATCAACTTCAAGTGATGATGATGCATCCATTGCCCTCTTGGTGAGAAGAACCACTAAGATGTTGAAGAAGCTCAACAAGAATGGAGTCAACTTTGACTCCAAGAAGAAGAAGTTCTTCACAAGTAGCAAGAGAAAGCCCATCTCCGAGATGGATTGCTACAATTGTGGTGATCTTGGTCATCTTGCTCATCAATGTCCAAAGCCCAAGAAGGACAAATACAAGAAGAAGAACAAAGAGCAAGATGATTCAAGTGATGATGAGAAGGATGACAAGAAGCAATACAAGAAGAAAGGTGGCAAGAAGAAGGAGCACTACAAGAAGAAGAATGGCAAGGCCTACATTGTTGGTGATTGGCTCACCGACATTGAGATCTCAAGTGGTGACACCTCCGGCAATGAGAGTGATGATGAGAAGGTTGCCGCCATTGCCATCAATGCTTCCTCACCATCATCTTCACCACCATCTACATCCTCTACACACCTATGCCTTATGGCTAAGGGTGACTGGAAGGTACAAAGTGAGGATGAGAGTAGTGAAAGTGATAGTGAATACAAATCACCTTCTTACGATGAACTTGTAAAATTGCTTAACAAGTACACAAAAGTCATAAGAAAATCTAGAAGTGAAAATGAAAAGCTTGAACTTGAAAATGAAACACTTCTAGCAAAGCTTAAGTCTAGTGATGAGCTTAGAGATCAAAATGAGATCATGACCACTAAGCTCAAGGAGCTCAAACTCTCTCTAAAAGAGCTCAAAGAAAAACATGATAAACTTGAGAGTGTTCATGATGAGCTTATCACTAGATATAGAGCAATGAAAGAAGAGCTAACAACTCTAAAAGCAAACTATGACAACCTTGAGATTGCTTATGAACTTGCAATTGATGAAACACATGTTGCTACTAACAATGTTGCTAAGCTTGATGTAGCCACATCTTGTGATGACTTACTTGTGGAGAGCACAAGCAAATGTGTTGATTGCAAGGGCAAGAGAGTGGTAGTGGCCGAGAGCTATGAGGACACTATCAAGCTCAAGGATGAAATTGTCATGCTCAAGAAAGAGTTGCAAGACCAAGCCAAGCACAAGACCATTGTGATTGAATCACTTGATCAAGACAAGAAGCTTGCATATGAGAACAAGTTACTCAAGGAAGAAAATCAATATCTCAAGCTTGGTTTGATGTATGACAAGCAAGAAGAGGATGAGACATTCATCTTGGATGAGTTAGCTAGCAACAATGACCCAATCATCAAGAAGCTAACTCAAGAGAACAACAAGCTCAAGAAAGAGAAGGAACACCTAACCATGGGGTTAGCAAAGTTCACCAAAGGGAAGGATCTTCAAAGTGAGCTTTTCATGAACACCATCATGAAGATGGACAAGAGTGGGATTGGCTACAAGGCTCATCAAACAAAGCTCATCAAGTCACTAGCCACTCATGATCAACCAAGCAAGCCAAAGCCAAAGAGATGCTTTGAGTGTGGTTAAGAAGGACACTTTGCTCATGAGTGTAAGGCACCACTACCACTATCCTTGCCCAAGCATGCAAGACCATTTGCCTTCAATGCTCACTACATTGTAAGGAAAGACAAGAGTGGCAAGGTCAAGGTTAGCTTCATGGGGCCGCCCAACAAGCAAAGGCCAAAGAAGATTTGGGTGCCAAAGCAACTAGTAGAGAAGGTCAAGGGCCCTAAACAAATGTGGGTCCCTAAATCTCAAGCTTTATCTCTTGTGTGTAGGTGAACTACAAGACTGGTGGATCACATTGGGTAATTGATAGTGGTTGCACTCAACATATGACCGGAGATCCCCTGATGTTCACCTCTCTTGATGAAGATGTTGACAACCAAGAGAAGATCACATTTGGTGACAATTCTAAAGGCAAGGTCAAGGGACTAGGAAAGGTTGCTATATCAAATGACAACTCCATCACCAATGTGCTCTATGTGCAATCATTGAGTTTCAACTTGCTCTCGGTTGGACAACTTTGTGATCTTGGATTTGAATGCCTATTCAAGAAGAAGGAAGTAATTGTGACCAAGGAAGATGACAATGAAGTGATATTCAAAGGCTTCTGACACAACAACTTATATGTAGTTGATTTCTCATCCGATGAAGTTGATGTCAAGACTTGCTTATTCACCAAGACTTCACTTGGGTGGTTGTGGCATAGAAGGTTAGCACATGTTGGAATGGGCACACTCAAGAAGTTGATGAAGAAAGAATTGATTAGAGGCTTGAAGGATGTGACATTTGAGAAGGACAAGCTTTGTAGTGCATGTCAAGCGGGCAAACAAGTTGCAAACACTCATCCAACCAAGGCCTATCTCTCTACTTCAAGAGTGCTTGAGCTACTTCACATGGATCTATTTGGACCAACCACATATGCTAGTCTTAGAGGCAACAAATATTGCTTGGTCATAGTTGATGATTTCTCCCGGTACACTTGGACATTCTTCTTGCAAGACAAGGCCGAAGTTGCATCAATATTCAAGAAGTTTGCAAAGAATGCCCAAAATCAATTTGATGTCAAGATCAAGAAGATTAGAAGTGACAATGGCAAAGAGTTTGACAACACCAACATTGAAGAGTATTGTGATGAAGTGGGAATCAAGCATGAGTTCTCCTCAACATACACACCACAACAAAATGGGGTTGTAGAAAGAAAGAACCGGACATTGATCACCTTGGCAAGAACAATGCTAGATGAGTACAACACTACGGAGAAAATGTGGGCCGAGGCAATCAACACCGCATGCTATGCTTCAAACCGGCTCTTTCCTCACAAGTTCCTAGAGAAGACACCATATGAGTTGCTCAATGGGAAGAAGTCTGATGTCTCATTCTTTAGAGTGTTTGGATGCAAATGCTACATCTACAAGAAGCGCCAACACTTGGGAAAGTTCCAAAGAAGATGTGACATTGGCTACTTGGTTGGCTATTCATCAAAGTCCAAGGCATATAGAGTCTTTAACCATGCCACAAACATGGTTGAAGAAACATTTGATGTTGAATTTGATGAAACTAATGGCTCCCAAGGAGCAAGTGATAATCTTGATGATGTAGGTGGTGAACCATTGAGGGATGCCATGAAGAACATGCCGGTGGGAGACATCAAGCCAAAAGAAGATGATGATGATGTGCAAGTCATTGAGCCACCATCCACCTCACATGTACCACAAGATGAAGACAAGGATGTGAGAGATGCTCATGAAGACACCCAAGTCACTCATGAGCAAACGGTGGCACAAGCACAAGACGTTGATGCTCCCCAACCAACCCCTCAAGTGGCACCAAGAAGAACATCACATCTCCTCCAAGATCACTCTTAAGATCTCATCATCGGGAGTCCATCACGTGGTGTAACTACTCGTTCTAGACATGCTTTATTTATTGAACATCACGCTTTTGTGTCTCTTGAAGATGAACCAAAGACTATAGAGGAAACTCTTCGTGATGCGGATTGGATCATGGCCATGCAAGAGGAGTTAAACAACTTCTCTCGCAACCAAGTATGGACACTTGAAGAGCGACCCAAAGATGCAAGAGTGATTGGAACAAAGTGGGTCTTCCGGAACAAGAAGGATGATCAAGGCAAAGTGGTGCGCAACAAGGCAAGACTTGTGGCAAAAGGCTTTTCACAAGTGGAAGGTCTTGACTTCGGTGAAACCTTTGCACCGGTGGCAAGACTTGAAGCAATCCGTATCCTACTTGCATATGCATCTAGTCATGATATCAAGTTGTTTCAAATGGATGTGAAAAGTGCTTTTTTGAATGGATATATTAATGAGCTTGTCTATGTTGAGCAACTCCCCAGTTTTGAAGATCCTAGGTACCCCAAACATGTCTACCGGTTATCCAAGGCTCTCTATGGTCTCAAGCAAGCTCCTAGAGCTTGGTATGAGAGGCTTAGGGACTTCCTCTTTGAGAAGGGCTTCAAGATTGGGAAAGTTGACACAACACTCTTCACCAAGAAAATGAATGGGGAAATCTTCATTTGCCAAGTTTATGTTGATGATATTATTTTTGGCTCTACTAATGAAGATTTTTGCAAGGAATTTGGTGATTTGATGTCCAAGGAGTTTGAGATGTCCATGATAGGCGAGCTATCCTTCTTCCTAGGATTTCAAGTTAAGCAAATGAAGGAAGGAGTTTTCATCTCTCAAGAGAAGTACACTCAAGATCTTCTCAAGAGGTTCAAGATGATGGATTGCAAGCCAATCAAGACTCCCATGGCATCAAATGGGCATCTCGACTTGGATGAGGGAGGTAACCCAATTGACAAGACTCTCTATCGCTCCATGATAGGAAGTCTACTCTACCTCACCGCATCTAGGCCCGATATCATGTTTAGTGTGTGTATGTGTGCTAGATATCAAGCAATGCCTATGGAATCTCACTTGATTGCGGTCAAGAGAATTCTTAGATATCTAAAATACACACCTTGCCTAGGTTTGTGGTATCCCAAAGGTGCAAGATTCCAACTTGTAGGCTATTCCGATTCGGATTATGCCGGGTGCCGGATTGATAGAAAAAGCACATCCGGAGGGTGCCACTTCCTAGGTAGATCACTTGTCTCTTGGATGTCAAAGAAACAAAATAGTGTCGCCTTGTCAACGGTCGAAGCGGAATACATAGCCACCGGTGCTTGTTGTGCACAAATACTCTACATGAAACAAACTTTGCTAGACTATGAAGTAGTACTAGACAAAGTACCCTTGTTGTGTGACAACGAAAGTGCCGTAAAACTTGCAAACAACCCGGTTCAACACACCCGCATAAAACATATTGACATCCGCCACCACTTCCTTAGGGATCACGTTGCTAAAGGTGACATATCTCTAGAGAATGTGGGAACGGAAAATCAATTGGCAGATATCTTCACAAAACCCCTAGATGAAGCTAGGTTTTGTATGTTGAGAAATGAACTTAATGTGCTTGACCTCTCTAACTTCACTAAAAGATAAAAGTTGTGTGTTGAAACTTGTAAATAGTTTTTGCCTTGCATACCATGCATACTAAAACTAAAATACAACTTGCATGTAGGGCTTGTCTAACATGGTTAAGATAACCCCTTTGTGTGTGTGAAAAAGCTTAGCCTTGGATCAAACTTGACAAGCATTAGTTTAATTTCAAGTATTGCATTACAACTCATATCATATGCATGCTTGTTAGTTAACCGTTTCTTTTCGGTTATTCTTTGAGCATCCGCTGTGTTTGTCCATAGATAGGGGGAGCATTCAAAGCTCATTGTGATTCTAACCCCTAGCTTTATGGCCATATGATGCTCCTTGGTGATTTCTCGATCTATTTTCATAAAAACTACTAAGCCTATGGCTAAATATTTGTGAAAACTTGAGGGTTTGAGAGAAGTCACTCATACAGTTCCATTTGGTGTTTATTTGTGTGGCTTTGAAGATGGAACTTGGTTGGGTCAAAGTCGGACGTAGTGCGAAGTTGAAAAAGTGCTCAGAGGAGCACCCGACGATGCACCGGACGCTGTCTTGGTGCGTTCGGTGCGGTGAGTGTGCCAGACTGCACTCACCGAACGTAGGAACAGTGTCCCTCCAGCGTCCGGTGAGGTGCGTCCGGTGCTCACTGGCGTGCCCTAGGGCACCGGACGCTAAAGCCAGCGTCCGGTGGCCATCGTCGGGTGAGATGCAGTTTTGCATACCTCTCTGCGCATGAGTCCGGTGGTCACCGGACGCGTCTGGTGCCACATTAAGAGAGTCCGGTGACCCCACGGACGGCGCATATAACCCGCGCCCGGGGTATCTCGCGGGCAGTTGTTTCTCTGCCCCGCGACTTCAGCCGCCCCAGCGCCGAGCCCTAGGTCGCCGAAAGCGCCGCCGCCGGCGGACTTCTTTTCTCCGGCGAGGTTTCTTTCTCTCCCGCGCGTAGCTCTGCTCCAAAGGATCTTCTCCATCCTTTCCTCACGCAGCTTTCCTGTTCTTCGCGAGTTCTAGGGTTTGGGTGAGTTTTCATAAACCCTGCCCTCAAGGTGCTCGATTATATGTGTCAATGGATCAGAACGAGGCTGTTAACCCTGGTTTTCTCCGTTTCATCCTTATAGCATCTTGAGGAGTTGGTTTGCGTTCTTCGGTGGTACCCGATCACGATTCTTCGTGCGGAACGCATCTCGACATCAGATCGTAAGCTGTTCGCGCCCATTCTTTATCTAATCTTGCGATCTATAGGGTTTTCTCACCTCTAGCTATTATGTTTTCTTATATATACCCTATCTTGTCTATTCTCTGCAGTGCGTTGATCTCTTTTGTCAGTTGGTTGCTTTGCCGGCAGTTCGTTCAGACGTTTGTTCTTGCGATGGCTCGTTGCAAGAACGTCAGTGGACCGGCAGCCAGCGCAGGGGGTTCCCCAGGAGGTGATGGCGGAGGTGATCCTCCCCGTCGCTTGACAGCGGCAGAGAAGGGCAAGGGCAAGAAGTTGGCCACCAAGAAGCACAAGGTCAGCGACAGAGAGGCAGAGGTGGCCGAGGCCGTGGCAGCAGCAGCAGAGGCAGCTGAGAGGGGTGGTCGTTCAGGTGCTTTGAGGATAGGGGCTGATCTCACGCCATGACAGAGACGTGCTGTTCTTGAGGCCGAGGCTAAACACGGATCACCTCCAGGCACTATTATGCTAGGAGGGCAGCGTGTCAGGATCAATGTCAGGGAGCCAGCTGAGGAGGATCCAGACACTAAGACAGAGACAGAGGCTCAGGCAGAGGGTTCAGCAGAGGGACAGCAGCAGGAGCAGCCCCTCAGGAGGTCGACCCGCACTCGTACCCAGGCCACTCCTCGGACTGGTACGCAGGGCCAATCTACCTCCACTGCTCGTGCCACACCAGCTAGAGGCACACCAGCTGCTCGTCAGGGACCAGTCAGGATTCACAGGAATCTCACCCTAGTGTCAGCCAGAGAGATCCAGCAGCTGCGGTTCGTTCCTTTTCCTACTTGGTTTCCAGCTGCTAGGGATCCCAGAGCCGGTGCCAGGTTTTACACAGTGGTCCAGGAGGACATCTACGAGGCACTGGTTCGTTCGCAGTCTCAGTTCAGGGAGCACCGAGTTATTGACCTAGAGATACTCGGTAACGTGGTTGGAGCAGACATTCGTCAGTACTTCACTTACCTCCTTGGTCTCCCAGAGTTGCTCGCTCTCCCAGGTACTTACTGTGAGCAGTGGGTTCGAGAGTTCTATGCTTCAGTGTGGGTTTCTCCGGATCACAGTTATATCCACTACGCACTGGCAGGGACTGACTACAGGGTCACAGCTCAGAGGGCCAGAGAGGTGCTTGGCTTGAGAGCCTACTCCACCAGGATGCACCAGCTGTGCTACGAGAACTTCGAGCCCCCTCGTCGTCCTCATGGTGGTGAGATACCACCGGTTGACTTCGTGGCTCCTTGTTTCCGTCCACCTTTTGGGGAGGGCTCCAGCCGGACAGTGGGAGACTTGACACGACCAGCTAGGATCCTCGACTTTGTGTTGAGGAAGACCCTTCTTCCTCGGACAGGTTACAGAGATGGATTCACTTGTATCCAGCAGTGGCTCGTTGCTCACCTCATCTCACAGACGCAGTTTGACTTGTGGGATCTGATCGTCTCAGAGATCGAGGACACCATCTCAGAGAGTTTTAGGGGACGGCGTCAGTTGCCGTATGCACATTGGATCACTCTTCTTATTCTCCGTGCCAGGCCTCTACCCCTGCCAGCTCACTTGCAGAGGGAGTTGACAGAGTCAGACACCGTCTTCCCCCACTACGACCCCAGGCAGATGCTGCGAGCACACCACGATCTCCGAGCTACTCCACCTCCTCGTGCACCTCGTGGACCAGTGCCCCCACCTTCTCCTAGGGGCACTCGCAGTACAGCAGCAGTACCAGAGACAGAGGAGCAGCAGGATATAGCCATAGGAGTTTTTGCAGATGCTGAGGCTGAGGGAGAGTTTGACTTCACCTCAGACAGCTCGGATGATGACTATCAGCCTCCAGTGACAGATCTCCCTCCTCGAGCACACGACCACGAGGCAGGGGGCTCCTCGGGTGCTTCAGACCCGACTTTGCTTGCTATCTTAGAGGGTATGAGGGCAGATCAGCGCCGTGCAGCTGAGGAGCAGGCGAGGAGAGACAGGGACCAGGCTGCCATCAATGCAGCCATGCAGGCCAGGCAGGATGAGCTCCAGTGATAGCTTCTCACCTTTTAGGAGCAGCAGCTTGCGTTCCAGGCCCAGCAGACAGCGATGATGTCTGCTCTCATGGCCGCCTCAGGGATTCAGATTCCGCAGATTCAGCTCCCAGGCACTTCGACTGTCAGGCCACCCACTCCAGCGCCTCCGACTCAGAGTCAGTCTCAGCAGCCTCTCTAGCTACCCGCTCAGAGTCAGCCGTTCTTGACGCCTCAGCACGAGGTCTCCCAGGGTGCTATCTCCTCTGGCTTTGAGCAGCTACCTCAGTTTACTCCCCTCCGCTCTGGATTCACTCCACAGTCAGCATCAGCATCACAGCTAGTGTTGGACACGTCGACAGACCCGCACCTCAGCTTCTCCTACATTGCTCTGATTGGTGACCCTACGCCTCCACCTATGCAGGCTCCAACAGCCTTTACAGCGCCAGTCACCACTACTGAGCGTCTGTCGTCGTCTGTAGCGTTGTCCGAGCAGCTTGCACCGTCTTCCACCGTGCCAGAGACGACAGCTACAGCGACCGAGTCCGTGCCCACTTCGTCAGCAGGACTCGAGCAGCCCGCACAGCCAGTGACAGCTCCCGCACCTACAGAGCAGACCCGGACCGCTTCGCCAGCACGTGCAGCTTTAGAGGGTCACTCCACTTCCTCCGCCTCGACAGCCGACGGTTCAGACGATGCAGCTCGCTTTGAGGCCGTGCCGAGGGACTCCACTGCTTCACCTCCTCCACCGACTTCTTAGGTTTTTGGCGCTTGATGCCAAAGGGGGAGAGAGTGTGAGTATGAGAGTTAGGAGTTAGGGGGAGCTAGAGAGCTAGAGAGGGCTTTTATTCTTTTGAGGTACTTTTATGTGTGCTACTACATCATGCATCATGTTTATCTTTATGCACTGCATTTGTGTGAGATACACTATGGTTGTGAGACATGACTTGTGCTTAATGTGATATCTTAATGTCATGTGTCTTGGCTCATATTACCTTTGCTTCCGCATTTTACTTCGATGTACTTATGAGCCTTGTGTTTATATCCTGTTGTATACCACTCACATATTTGGATGCAGGATGTTGGACTTGGTTGATATAAGCATGTCTAATCCCTTTGCTCTTATTGTATCATGCTTATTGAAACCAAGTCATTTGAAAACCTCAACTCTTTTCATATTCGAGGTTGTCATCAATCACCAAAAAGGGGGAGATTGAAAGAGCATCTAGGCCCCTAGTGATTTCGGTGATTAATGACATTGTTGATTACTATGACTAACGTGTGTTTTGCAGAGGCAAAGTCATAGGTAAGGTCATGGTAATAGGTACTCGATGAACAGGGACGTACATGCCTACTTAATAGTGGAAATCGTTTCGATTTTCAAAGGATGGATGGACATCGTCAAGACTAGACTAGGTCTAAGTGCCATATGGTGAAGAAGGGTACTCAGAGTAGTTTAGGACTTTGTTTTTCTTTGACCGTACTATTAATAGGGGCTTTGATCTAGTAGCTTGACTTAGGCAAGGCTTTAGGTTTAGGTGTGGTGCACACTTGGTAAACCTAGCACTAGGCAGCTCAGAGATAGTCCTTAGATCGAGAGGAACCAACTTCGTTTTGGAGCGATCGCGTTTCGACGAAGTTAGGGTGCCCAAGGGGGCACCGGACGCTCTGTGAGTGCGTCCGGTGAGGTCCTTAGCCGTTGGGAGTTCTCGGTGCTTAGGGTTAAGCACCGGACGCTAGCACCGGACTCACCGAGCAGCGTCCGGTCCCATACCCAGGGAGGTTGTAAACCTGCCCCGAGCACCGGACGCACCGGGTAGCGTCCGGTCCCATGCGCAGGGAGCTTGTAATTTTCCCAGAGCACCGGACGGTGCACCGGACGCTGGAAGTTAGCGTCCGGTGACCTGTCAGAAGCAAGTACAGTTAGCCGTTATGGGGCACCGGACGCTCGGTGTAGAGCGTCCGGTGCAACATAAAGAGCGTCCGGTGACCCCGTTTTCAGTGGAAAACGGTTGGCTGACCTTTGGACTTCGTGGGTAGTATTTATACTCCTCCACCTCGTCCATGAGAGCTCTCTTGCCCATTTGAACATCAGAGAAACTTGTTGTGGAGCAAGAGAGTAGCAAGAGCCTAGAGAGGATTGAGATTTGAGTGATTTCTTAAAAGAATCCTTCTCTAGTGAATTCCAAGAGTCAAGTGTGCATCCACCACTCTCTAGAGCCTTGTTTGGGTCAAGTGAGAGTTCTTTGCTTGTTACTCTTGGTGATCGCCATCACCTAGACGGTTCGGTGGTGATTGGAGGCACGAAGACCGCCCGGAGTTCTTGTGGGTGGCTCGTGTCAAGCTTGTGAGCGGTTTTGGGCGATTCACCGCGATGGAGTATCGAAGAATCAGCCCGTAGAGAGCACTTGGTCCTTACGCGGACCAAGGGGGAGCAAGGCCCTTGCGCGGGTGCTCCAACGAGGACTAGTGGAGAGTGGCGACTCTCCGATACCTCGGCAAAACATCGCTGAGCACTTTCTTCCACTACTCCTTTACTTTCTAGCATTTACTTTGTGCTTTTACATTCTTAGAATTGCCATGCTAGAATAGGATTGGAACTAGGTTGCAAAACTTTTATCCGGTAGCTCTCTAGGTCACACTAGGCACAAGGGGGTGAATTGAAGCTTATAGGTTGCTTAAATTTTTAGAGAAGCCCAATTCACCCCCCTCTTGGGCATCTTGATCCTTTCAATAGCGAAAAAGAGAACTTTTATTATTGCTAATCATAAGAAACTTACAAACAAAAAGTGCTGGAACTTATGGATAGAAACGTCGTAGGTTGTTTATGTGCCAAGAGTTAGGCAGGCGTGTTCCGTCTGGGTACGCAAGTCTGTAAGATGTAGGGCGTGTGACTTCTGCGACCACAAAGGGTCCTTCCCAAGGTGTGGATAACTTGTGCGTTCCTTCTTGGCTTGTTTTCCACTTGAGTACAAGGTCACCGACCACGAAGGAACGGTCTTTGACGTTCCTGTTGTGGTACCTCCTGATGGCTTTGAGATACTTTGCTGTTCGGAGGCATGAGAGTAAGCGTTTTTCTTCCATGCAGTTGATTTCAAGCTCCCTGGCGATGTCGGCCGAAGATTGGTCAAAGTTTTCGACTCTTGGGGATCCGAAGGTTATGTCAGACGGAAGCATTGCCTCGGTGCCGTAAATCATGAAGTAGGGTGACACACCCGTGTTGCGACTAGCCTGTGTTCAGAGACCCCAGACCACGGCGGGTAATTCTTTCATCCATTGTCCTGGTGCTCTATCGTTCTCTGTGTACAGCTTTTTCTTCAGAGCATCAATAATCATTCTGTTTGCTCACTCTACTTGACCGTTGGCCCGTGGGTGAGCTACTGACACATACTTTACGACTTTGCTTCTGTCATCGCAGAAATCCCAAAATATAGTGCCAGTGAACTGAGTGCCCAGGTCGGTAATTATGCTGTTCGGAACCCCATATCTGTGTATAATTTAGTTGAGGAATTCCACAGCCTTCTCGGAGGTTGCTTTGACCAATGGCATGTACTCGATCCACTTTGAGAATTTGTCGATTAATACGAAGACGAACTTGAAGTTGCCGGGGGCCGGCTTAAACGGCCCGATCATGTCCAGGCCCCAACAGGCGAAAGGCCAGGATGACGGGATAGTTTGAATCTCGTGAGCAGGCACGTGAGTCCTTTTGGCGAAGAACTGGCATCCTTCACAATGTCGAACTAGTTTCTCGGCGTCGGCGACCGCCGTTGGCCAGTAAAAACCTGCTCGAAAGGCTTTCCTGACCAGTGTTCTGGAGGCCGCGTGGTTGTCGCAAGACCCGGTGTGTATGTCATCTAAGAGCTTAATGCCGTCATCTTGGGATATGCATTTGAGCAGCACTTCGGAACTTGCGTTCTTTCGCATGAGTTTGCCATCCACCAGTATGTAATTCTTGGATCGTCGAATGAGGCGCTCGTTCTCTGTTTTATTCTGAAAGCCCGATCCATCCGATATATACCTGATGAAAGGGGCGCGCCAGTCACGGCTGCTGGTTGTCGGGGTGGTGTCGTCTATGAGCATCGCCTCATTAGGTTGCTTTTTGACCAGGTCTGTGCCCACACTTGGCGCGTGGATGTCCTGAACGAAAATGCCTTGAGGGATCTGGGCCCGAGATGACCCTAACTTTGACAGCGCACCCGCTGCCTGGTTCTTATCCCGGACCTCGTGGATATATTCTATGCCGTAGAAATTGGATTCCCATTTGCGAATTTCTTTGCAATAGAGGTCCATCTTCTTGTGGGTTGTGTCCCATTCCTTGTTTAGCTGGTTGATGACTAGAGCAGAGTCACTGTGGACGTAGAGGCGTTTGACTCCTAGTTTGACGGCCAGTCGTATGCCATGTAGGCATGCTTCGTATTCGGCGACGTTGTTCGACGCTGGGGAGAGGATCCTAAGGACGTAGCGTAGTTTGTCCTTGTTAGGCGATACGAAGAGTATCCCGGCGCCGGCGCCATTGATGTTTAAGGACCCGTCGAAGAACATCGACCAGTGGTCGGTGATGTCGGAAACAGAGGGCTCGTTGAGATCCGTCCACTCTGCGATGAAATCAACCAGGGCCTGGGACTTGACGGTAGTGCGGCTCTGGAAGTCCAGGGAGAATGGGCATAATTCCATTGCCCATTTTACAATTCTGCCGTTGGCGTCCTTGTTGCGCAAAATGTCCCCCAGAGGAAAACTGGTGGTTACCAAGACCCGATGACCGTCGAAGTAATGCTTTAGCTTCCTTGATGTTATTAAAATGGCACATATGAGATTTTGTATCTGTGGGTACCTGGTCTTGGACTCATTTAAGACTTCGCTTATGAAATAAACGGGTCTGGACCTTGTACACATGGCCTGGCTCGTCCCGCTCGACCACTATTGCCGTGGAGACAACCCTGTCGGTTGCTGCTATGTAAAGGAGCAGGTCCTCGTTGGGTTGAGGCGCTGTGAGAACGGGTGGCGAGGTGAGAAAGGTTTTGAGCTGGGTGAACGTAGCGTCGGCTTCCTCTGTCCAGGAGAATTTTTCTGACGTCTTTAGGAGCTTGAAGAAGGGGAGGCCTTTTTCTCCCAGTCTAGAAATAAAACGGCTGAGAGCAGCCATACATCCGGTGAGCTTTTGAATGTCCTTGACGTTCTTGGGTGGTCGCATATCGAGCACTGCTTTTACTTTTGAGGGATTTGGCCGTATGCCGTCGCGGCTGACGACGTTGCCGAGCAGTAGACCGGAGGGAACCCCAAAGATACATTTTTTGGGGTTAAGCTTCCATTTGTATTTATTTAGTGCCTTGAAAGTTTGGTCTAAGTTGTCGATTAGAGTGCTCGCGTCCTTTGTTTTGACGACGACGTCATCTACGTAAGCCTCGACGAGGTCGTCACGAATCTCATCATGGAGGCATTGCTAGATGGCCCGTTGATAGGTGGCTCCGGCGTTTTTGAGTCCAAAGGACATGGTCGTGTAGCAATACACGCCGAAAGGAGTGATAAAAAATGTTTTGATCTGGTCGTCCTCCTTTAGCGAGATCTAGTGATAACCAGAGTAGCAGTCTAGAAAAGAGAGGAGTTCGCATCCGACCGTTGAGTCGACCACCTCGTCGATGCGAGGGAGACCGAAAGGATCTTTAGGACAGTGTTTATTGAGATCAGTGTAATCAACGCACATTCTCCATTCATTGTTCTTTTTGCGTACAAGAATCGGATTGGCGAGCCAATCGGGATGATACACTTCTTTAATAAATCCGGCTGCTAGAAGCCGTGTTATTTCTGTCCTAATAGCCTCCTTTTTGTCACGAGCGAACCATCGCAGCTTTTGCTTGATGGGTCTTGCGGTCTTCGAGACGTTTAAGGAGTGCTCGATCAGGTTTCGTGGGACGCCGGGCATGTCTGCGGGTTTCCATGCGAAAACGCTCACGTTGTCCCTTAGAAACCTGACGAGCGCGTCTTCCTATTTAGGGTCCAGGTTGGCCCCGATGAGGGCCGTCTTCTCGGGGCTGCCGTCGACCAGCTGTACTTCCTTGTGCTCTTTGGACTTTGGATTTTTCCTTGCAGTCTCCTGCTCGGGTAGTCGGAGCTGGTCGGGTGGAACTTGTGCAGCTTGGGCTACTGTTTCTGCTATGCGGATTGATAGATCAATCGCTTCGGTGATCTTGAAGCTTTCCTCCTCACAAGTGTATGCGGTGTAGACATTGCCCCTGACAGTTAGGACGCCCTTCTCTATAGGCATTTTGAGGACCAGGTATGAGTAGTGTGGAACTATCATGAACTTTGTCAGCGATGGTCGGCCCAGTATTGCATGGTAAGTTCCATCAAAGTCGGCGACCACAAAGTTGACGAACTCTGTTCGAAAGTGGTCGGGCGTTCCGAACTGGACAGGCAGTGTTATCTGTCCGAGAGGTACCGAACTTTGACCTGGCAGGACTCCCCAGAATTGAGCGTCGTAGGACTTTAGCTGTGCCGGGGTTATCTTGAGAGCAGGCAAGCTGTTGCGGAAGAGGATGTCAATGGAGCTTCCCCCGTCGACGAGCACACGCTCGAATCTGATGCTGTTGATGAAAGGATCCAAGATTAGAGGGAAGCGTCCTGGCTCCGGGATGGCGGCCCACTAATCCTTCCTGCTGAAGGAGATTTCCCTGTGCGACCAGGGAGGAAATTTTGGATCGGCGACTAGACCATCTGTGCTGTCCACATTGAGGCAGGCTCTCTTTAGGAGCTTTCTCTCTCGCTTAGACTCGATGGAAACTTTGCCTCCGAAGATAGAGTGGACCACGTCGATGGGATTGACATACTGGTGTCGTGGGTCCCTGTCCTGGTCCTCGTCTTCGTCTTCGTGATCGTGTCCGTCCTGTTTCCCGTTTTTCTTGGTGGGATCGTCTTGAGCAGCCCGCCGCGTGTAGATGCTTTTGAGGACACGACATTCTTCCATCGTGTGATTAGACTTGGGGTGGAGTTGGCATGGCCCCTTCAACGTCTTGTTGTAATCTTCCTGGTAGTCCCGTCGCCCATTGGGACGCTTGACCGTATTTACCTCGTGGTCGTGGTCGCGAGGGCGCTTGCCCCTGAAGTCGTCACGATTGTCACGCCGCCTATCCTAACCTTCTCTGTGGTCACGGTTGTCGGGGCGACGATGGTTCCTGTTGTCAAAACGACCACGACTGTCGTCTCGTCGAGGACGCTGGTCGGGACCTCTCGCATCGTCCCGGATGAGCTTTTCTGCATCATCGGCATCGGCGTAGTTTTTGGCCGTGGCAAGGAGCTCGGCCATCATCGTTGGCCTTTTGCGCAGTAGCTTGTTCCTCAGTGCTTCGTGAAAGCGTAACCCTTTGATGAAAGCGGATATGGCCTAATCGTGAGAAATTTTCGGGATTTTAAGACACATATCCGAGAATCGTCGGATGTAATCGTGCAAAGGCTCGTTTTTCCTGTCCCTTATCCTCTCGAGGTTGTACTTGTTCCCGGGCTGCTCGCATGTATAGCGATGAAATTGTCGATAAACGCTTGGCGCAGTTCTTCCCAGGAGTCGAAAGAGTCCTCGGGCAGGCCCAGGAGCCACTGATGACCAGCCTGGTCGAGGACGACTGGGAAGTAGTTGGCCATGACGTGCTCGTCTCCTGCTGCTGAACGGACTGCGATCTCGTAGAGAGTGATCCAGTTCTCTAGGTTCTCCTTGCCATCGTATTTTTTGAGTTTCTCGAGCTTGAAGTTGCGGGGCCACACAACCTGGCGAAGGTGTGAGGAGAACTGTCTCAGGCCAGAGGGACCGTGCGTGGCATCGTACTCAATGCGCCGCAGGTTTTCGTGCACCACTCTTTCCGTGGCACGCCTGTTGATGCGGTCCCGGGCGTCCTTGGGAGGGATGTTGTATCGTAGATCCCTGTCCTGATTTACCTCCTGACCATGCCCACGATTCTGCTCGTGATAACCGCCAGCGTCCCGACCACGGTTGTCGCGCCCCACATCTTTCCTGCGATTATTGGGGGAGCGGCTACGGTGGCGTCCGCTGGGTTGTGGCGAGGTCCGGCTGCGATGAGTCTGGTCGGAAGAGACCTCTGTGTAAGAGATAGCTTGGACCCTTTTGAGTAAGGTGGCTGTTTGTCCCATTGCGACGATCAGGTGTGCGCGTATACTGGATCGGACACCCTGGCACTCAGGAGTATCAGGGAGTCTGTCTAGGTTTGCCATAGCAACAGCCACGTTAGCGCTTGGCGTTTTGTAAACTCGCTGATCTCCGACCATGTCGAAAGCGTCACTGAGGTTATGCGGCGTGAGTTGTCGTTCCTCATCCGCACGTCGCCGAGCTCGATCAGCGTTGCGCTGTTCTCGGAGCTGCTTCTGCTCGTCTGTCTCTCCGTCGACGACCGGTTCGTCGTTGCTGACGTTGAAGATAAGATCTCCCCGCCGGGGTGGAAAGACCAGAAAACAGGAAAAACCCGGAGGGTACGGTGGTAAATCTAGGTCGTAATCTTCGTCCTCGGAGTTGATGACCTCGGTAGGGACGGACCCTGTACTGGAGTTTGTGCCGGAAACCTGATCGTTCGGCAGCACATGGATCGACACCATGTTGACGTGATGGCGAGCTGGTCGACTGCCCTGTTTCGGCGACCACCCCGCCCTGTTGAAAAGGGATTGGGTGTGTCGGGAGTAGTGAACGGCTGAGTTGTTGAGCCCATAGGGAAGACTCTGGTCTGGTTCTGCCTTGAGTTCGACGGACCGCCTCGTGGGGGTGGAAGTTATTGACAGAGACGTTCCCAGCCGTTCGTGTGTGACGAAACGAGTTGGCCGGCGGGAGTCGAAAGAGTCCGTCGGCGCGACTTGATCAGATTGGCGCGAGATCCCATCCAGTAGTCGGGAAGCTTCGATTAGCCTGAAATCGGTGCGATCAAGAGCTTGGATAAGATCCGAGTTGTCAACCTTCTTTCCCCTGTAACGAGGGAGCGGTGGTCGAGTGCTCGGTGCCAGCGCGACCGGGGTCGACGCCGCTATCGTCCCAGATCGGATCTAGGTTTCTTCCAAAGTCGTGGTCGTAAGGCCGCCGCCATGAGTCGTCCACGTGATCTGGCCGACGGTGAACGTGAGGCCTTCAGGCATGGCCACGGAAGCTGGAACGATGACCATCTTGTTCGCCGAGAGAGCTGTACGCACACCCCCTACCTGGCGCGCCACTGTCGACGAAAGCTGGTCGGCAGTCTACCTTGGGGTATACCCACGGTAGTAGTTTATCGGTAGACGGTGCGCAAGCTACGAACTCGATGGTGACGCAAGACACGGACAAGCTATTTATCCAGGTTTGGCCGCCGTGTGGGCGTAATACCTACGTCATGCGTCTTGTTGTATTGATTTGTGTTGAGAGAATAATGTGTCCTAGAGGGGTCCTTTGCCCCTCCTTATATAGTCCGGAGGGCAGGGTTACGGATCTGGAAACTAATTCTAGTCGGTTACAATTGCCATAGATAGTTCAATATCGATTCCTATTCTAACCGACTAGAATCCTGCTTGATCTCCGCGCCTTGTTTCCTTGCGTGAAACTCCAAGCAGTCGGATCAAGCCTCGAACTTGTCTCGTAATGGGCCAAGCCTCCTGGCCCAAGTCTAGCCGTGAGGGTATAGGGATTTATACCCCCACAGTTCCTTTAGTTCCTCAATCTGTTCGTGATGCCTACCATTTTTTTATGATGAGTGACACTAGTACTTTGAGGCTATTATTACCTAGCAACTCTTTTAACTTCATGTTAGGTTGATCTTTTCTAGTGAATGTGATGGTTTAATTGGAGACCACCTTTCATAAAATGAGGTTATAAACATGTTTAAATTTGCCTTTTAATTTCATTTGTAGGGTCCCTATGGTATTTGAAATTCATTGATATTGAACATTCATTGTTCACAGAACCGATGACACGGATATGACATAATTTTTTTAACAAAATTTAAATGATGCCTCTCATTTTGTTATTTATGCATCCATAAGTTTGAAACTTTAAATAAAGCCAACGTCATAATTTTTTCAGTTCATATTGGATGGAGGATGAATGTACAGTCTCACCCCTTCGGACCTTCATTTTGTGATCAACATTGACTCCTTTATCTAGACGGTCAAAGACTATGTCACAACTCACATGTGATCCATGGAACGAAGACTACGTGTGCTGCTGCTAAAGAAATACACTTATTGTTTGTTTGATAAAGGCTTTGGAGACTTGTTGTGCGTATTGAATTGTATTAGGATGCAAAATGAGGAAATCAGAAGCTGGTCTCAAGTTATTCACTACCACAACCCAGAATTGCTTTGAGTACCAAAAACCGCCAAGGAAGGGGTAAAACCGCTAAAGAAATAATCCTTGACCATTAACCGTCAAACAAACGCACTCAAAAATAGAAGACAAGGGAAATTAATTTCTTTGGCGGTTTTGGCACTCAAGGATGATTTTTTTAGAGGCTAACCGCCAAGGAAACTACGACCACACTTAATTTGCCAAAGGGTCAAGGAAAAATTACAGCCGCCAAGGAAATAATTTTTCTTGAGGGCTAGCAACCTCCAAGGAAACTAGTTTTCTTGAGTGCCTACAACCTCCAAGGAAACTAATTTTTTAAGTGCCAACATCCTCCAAGAAACTAATTTTCTTGAGTGCCAGTAACCTCTAAGGAAATTAGTTTTACTAAGTGCCAACAACCTCTAAGGAAACTTGTTTTACTGAGTGCGAGCAACCTCCAAGGAAAGTAGTTTTCTTGGCGGTTACAAACCTTCAAGGAAAGACCATTTCCTTGGGGGTTACCAGCTGACCATTGCCGCCAAGTAAATTGTTTTTCCTTGACAATCATTGTTTTCCTTGGCTACCATTGCCGCCAAGTTAATTCTCAGTATATATATATACCATATTTGCATACAATAGGAATCATATACAACATATATAACCAAGAAGTCATCCATAGAAATATATATTCCAAACAACATCATACAATCCATGCTCCAACCAGCATCCTTAGAGGTACTACAACCAAGATAATACAACTATATTATGATCTCATGCCAAATTTTAGGATTTTCGGACACCATTAAGAAATTATTATTTTTTCTATCAGAGTCACCAAAATACTTATAAGCATTTTCTTAGCTGCCAACCTCGAAGAAAATTCAGTAACCCTCAAGAAAATGATAATTTCCTTGACTATTCATAGTTACACTCAAGGAAATATGTCATTTCCTTGGAGGTGATTAGAAACCACCAAAGAAACACCCATATTCCTTGGCGGTTTGCTTCAACCTCCAAGAAATATATGTTTCCTTGAGAGTTCATTAGTACCGTCAAAGAAACTCTACTTTCCTTGGCAGTTTGATTCTGGCCGTCAAGGTAATTCCAATTTCCTATAATGTTAGTATTGAAATCTACTTATTGTTTGTTTGATAAAGGCTTCGGAGATTTGTATGTGTATTGAAGAAACTGCTCATAAGCCCTAATGAGTTACTAAGGACGATATACAAGGCCAAGCAAATATTTTGCCTAGTAAACCTCGAAGTTGAAAAAAACCCATACATGTAGCATTATTGATTCTAAATTGTACAATGGAGTGAACACAAAAGACATTGCTATGTGTCTAAAGTGCGGAGCTCCATAATGTTGATGGATACTAAATGCCAATTTTACCCATCAACAATGCAACAAAGCAAATCAACATCAAGTGTATTATTTTATTTTAAACTAATGTGGTTCCACTTGTACGTGAAAATATTTGAATACAGGCAAAACTTTATAGAAAATGCAAAAATAAGGCACCAAAAAGCATAGAGGAGGCAGGGGCCTCAGGCTGACTGATGGTGTTGGCCAACCCCATCAACATCGCTCGACGCCCCCTTCTCCCTCCAAATCATCAATCCGTGTGCTCAGCCAACAAACACAAAGTGGAACATATCTACATGTTGGTTTTGTGTCGGTTTGATCTAAGGGTCTCCATGGGGGGACACAAGGATCCATGGGCCGACAAGTCAGAGGAAGAAATGTGCAACTGCCATACAACCGCCTCGGAACAACATCAACCGCCTTTGAGGATCCACCAATGCCCTTGGATGCTTTGTCAGTGGAATCTCAGGGTCTACTGATGCCATATATAAGGCATTGCCCGACCTCACCAGACAACTCCTACACCTCTCTGCCTCCAAATGCACCCCTCCCTTATCTACTATAAATAGGGGTGTTTGGCTCATTTGTAAAGGAACAAATAGAGTATCAAGTACAAAAGAGAAAGTCACTATTAGTTCACTCCTTAGTTAGTCTAGTAGTGGGAGTTGGAGTGAGTTGAGCTCGACTCAGTGTCCAAAAGTAGTCTTTAGTGGTACAGTTCTTGTATCTCCTTTATTTCAATATATATTACTTTATATTAAGCATTATTTCTGTTCTAGATGCTTTGTGTTCTGTTCTAAGCTTTGGTTCCACTTTGGCTATACTTGTTATATCTTGTTTAGTTTGGTATCTCCCGATAGTGCAAGATCATCATCACTAGTTGTTGCTCTGGTCTTTGCGCGAGATTAGAGTAGTATCAAATAGTGTAAGCATGGTGGTTATACTATAGGGTACCCTGGATTTTTGCTAACTCTCTAGATAGTTATTACTTATTAGTGGTAGGTAGCAGGTGATGACTTGTTCATCCTTTGTATTCCACCACGTGTCAGTGTTTGATGACCTACAACCTTGCTACGGGGTTACCAGAAGCGAGGATTGTTGGGCTTTGGCGTAAACTGAACTCGATGGTTAAACGCGAGACAATAATTTATACAAGTTTTGGCCGCTGAGTAGCGTAATACTCTACATCATGTGTGACGTGTTCCCTTGCGTTGGATTGCTTTGTATAAGCCGTACTTTCAGCCAACCATATTGTTTTATTCAATAAATCAGCGAATAGTACTTTCAGCTATGACTTTTTAAACAAACGAATAGACTCATAATATGTTACAAGGGAGGTGCCCCTGCTTCTGTTTATATAGTCCAGAGGGCAGGTGCATGGTTATAGCCCTATTCAGTTACAACATAAGAGTTCTAATCTTTCCTCAAAAAAAAACATAAGAGTTCTAATCCTATTACAATTATAGACTTTCCCTAATATATCTAGGCTAGTTTTTCTTGCTAAGAATGTCACGCCACTTTGTCCCGCGTCTCCCTAGCAGTCCGTGGATTGGCCCGTCTCCTTGATTGGTAGTCGGTCCTATGAGGAACCCTTATGATGTTAGGTTCGAGGCCATTTTTGAAACCAGGCTAGTTTGAAACTTGCTGGTTTGATTAGGGTTTCCAATCTCAACTGTTTTGACCTCCGCTTGCTTCAGTATCTTTTCAATCACTATCTAAAATCCATAGATCTACTATGTCTATATGACTTTGGCTAGTTGTGTTTTCGAGGTTCACGAGTAGTATTAGGATATAGGCCTCTCTATCATTCTTGTGAAAGGAATTCTAAGAGGGTAGTGCTAGCGCCCGGACGTCCGGACCGACGCACACGTCCGGACGACCAGACCTGTACTCAACTCTCTACGCACAACTGCATCCCGCTTCCGTCCGCGCGCGCTCACACCACTTGGACCTCATCCCGTGCTGCCTCGACTGCACCTGGGGAGTCCTCGCTCGCACCCTCTCCCGCTTCCGTCCACGTGGACGCACACCTCTTGGACTCTATCCCATGTTGCCTCGACTGCACCCGGGGAGTTCTCGCTCGCACCTGCTCCGCTGCTCACGCGCGTGCACATGGCCAGCAGTTGCAACAGGTGACTGCAGAAAGATGGCTAAGCCAGCATCCAGAAAGAGGGGGAGAGGCAACAGATGCCCCGTCAGTGCCGAAAAGGAGGACAAAAACACACGAGGTCAAGGTGAGGAAGTGGAAAAGCAAAGACAGGGATGCAAAATCCGATCTACTTTTGAAACATCAGAATACAATGTTTGCAACATACACCTAAAGGCAGATGAAACAAATAAAATATGCATCTGAAACACACTATCTACAACACTATATACTTTTGAAACATCTAGATGAAACACTTGCAACATTAGTACGAAACAACTGAAACACTTGAAACATGCTAATTAAACACTCGCAAAAAACACCATGCAACATCCAGATCAAAACACTTGCAACATGTCTAGAGAAAAAAATTACTTGTTGCAATATCAAACCAAAGCTACTACAATAGCAAACAAAAAGCGCAAATGCATGGTACAACATAAAAAAACTAATGCAACATCTCATACAGTAGTACTACAACATCTCATGAGGTAGTACTGCAACATGGTAAAAACAAATATGAAACATGGAACGATGGAAACAACTCAATAATCACCTTTTAGTGTTGCAATATTTGTAAAAGATAATTTCAATAATTGAAAATCCCCTACTGCAGCAATCTCAACAGCAATCTCAACAACAGTACTCTCTTTCTGCAACACATGCTTCACACCTATTGCAACATTTGAAATCATCTTTTGCAACATCCCCAAAAATCTATTACAACACGGAGAAACAGCAAAAAAACATACAAAACAGCAAGGGGATGGGTTCGAGGTGTAGGATTCTCTAGCCCTGGCCCATCACCTTCGAGCTCGCTGGAGGAAGAAGAAATAGGATCTTAGCCCACTGTTGTGTCCCTCAGATCCAGAGAAGGAGGAGGAGGCTTAGATCCAGTGGATGAAGGGTAGGAGAAGGAGGAGGGCTCAGATCCAGTGGAGGAGGAGGAGGGCTCAGATCCAGAAAGAATCCACCTACCTCGCTGGAAGCCATCGCCGTCGTGCTTCTCTCCGTTGCCATGGAGATCACTAGAGCGAGGGGAGGGAGGCAGAGAAGGAGGGAGGCGCCGCTTGCCGAGGAGCAGGGAGGGAGGGAGCACCGGCAGGTGGGCGAGGCGACATTAACTGTGCAACGCCCGTCCTGGTTGCGGGAGTGAACGAGGTGAGAAAAGACTGCAGGAGTGAGCGACGAGAAGATAAGGATGAGTACGAGAGTTGGCGTGCGGCAGAGGTGGATTAGTTGGGCGTGGCTTTTGGATGCATGCGGCAAGAGCGGATCCGTTCGTGGCTTCAGTGCGTCCGTTCGCGTCCGGACGGCCGTTAACTATCATTACCGATTCTAAGACTCTTGTTCATCCTCCTTTGATCACCATTTTGGTCCATCACAACCTTGTAATCAAATAAATTGAAAAAAATATTTATAAAAATACTTTCAAATAAATAAAATCAAATATGATAATAATCAACTAGCTAAACATGTTATCTGGTAATGGCATACCACTTTGCTAGTTATAATTATTATTATACAAATCAGGAGCAGCGTGCGCATCTACCAGAAAAAAACAGAAAAAATTCGGTAGGAACATGGACGAAGCTAGCGGTGGGGCTAGGGAGGCTCGCCCCCCCCCCCCCTACGGCTGCTGATTCAGTGGAGCTCCTAGTGTTTTTGCTTCTAATTTTAGACACAAATTTATAGGATAGGGTGGGCTGAGACCTTTATTTTTTGATACATTTTGTGAATTAATATAAGACTACTTCAAGCTAATATATTTTTTTTCTATTATGAGGGGTTATAGTAAAGTTAAGTCGATGTAGCAATTTTGTTCAGTCCCTACTACAACTAGTATATTGCCCGTACTAACGCTACGGTGATATTATAAGAAAAATAAATTATAAAACTAATGGTCTTATAGCGGAGAAAGTAAAGATAAACAATTTTGAAGATTGGCAATTGACCTCTAAATTGCATGAATCATCAGTTGATCAACATGTTTGGAGCATAATAGCATGTTTGCACATGGATTAGTGAAAAAAGTAACAGAATCCAGCACTCTGGAGTACTCCTCTTACATCCTTATCCTCTGGTGAAACAAATCGAAGACTTAGCCTTGCATCACCAATTTCTTTGATGACATCTGGAGGCACAATAGATCAAACAGATAGAAAAAAAAAATCAGCTCGTAGTTTAACAGAAACAAAAGTTAAATCATTCAGTGCGGCAACAACAAAAGTTGTATAAATTCAATCCAACCCCCTATAAAAAAAACTCAGCTCTCTTATTGTGCCTTTCTGGATGAAGGTAGAACAACCAGACATTGTTCTCTTGCTTTCGCTTTGCCTGGTCTAGCCACTGGAATGAAGCTTTTCTTGTGTCTACTTGCTGCGTCTGAAACAAACGTGCCCCATTACAGTTAATTGCAAAAGGAAAACAACTCAAATCATACAGGATGAATTCAGTCCTCTCACCTTCATGTTGAGGATGAGCTTGACAAAATTCATCAGCATCGCCCAATTTTTCAACATATGATAACTTTGCAATCACAAAACCCAAATAAATAGATACACCAATAGCTAGTACTTTGTAACAAGGCCAATGTTAAGCTAATCCAGTTGAAGAACATTATTCCAACCACTGAACTGGAAACTTAAAATACTATAGTTTCCTAAATCGAGTGGCCTAAGCACGGGTTGGCTCAGATCTTGGGCATGGGACACTTATATCTGAAAATAATTTAGTAGTATAAGTACTTTCACAAAAAGAAATTACGTGTTTTGACACAAACTCACGCTGCCACTTTTTAGAATCATAGAAATCCTACTCCATCTCCTGCAGCAATACCCAGCTTGATGCAATTCCACTAAGAAAATGTTATGAACAAAATTTGTAACTTGAAATCTTGAATGTCTGAAGGCGCAGCTTGTGCTGATACCTGATAGATTAAGAACCAAGAAAACAGCAAGCACTACTATATCTGATAACAAATCGATCTCATTCTTTCCACCTAGACAAACAAAGTAGTGATCCGGCCTTACTCCAGAGCCCAGCCAACCAAATCGATTATACTATTAAAAAAATCCACTCCCAGTAGCAAGCTCCATCGATTCTTCTTTCTAGCAGATGAGATGGTCACATCCATAATAGCAGTAGCAGGAGATGCAGGAAGATGCATCGACGGACTCCTAGAAGAGAGCTTCATCCTCATCCCACGACTCCATGCTCGGGAAGCCACCGCTGCCACCACAGGCCTCCGCTTGCAACGCCGCATGACTAAAAGCTCACGAATCCGCCGCCGCCACACGCCTCCCCTGCAACGCCGCACCGGGGTCCGCCACCGCCCACTCGGAGCCGTGACAGCAGGCTGTGCTGGCAGGCCACGCACTGCCCCAGCCCCCGCCCGCCGCGCAGAGAAGGAACGGCGACGTCGCGCTCCTCCTCCACCGCGTGACGGACGACAAGTGCTGAATGTCGGCGTCTGGAGAGGGAAGGGGAGGGAACATCGGTGATTTTCCTTTCCTTTTTTCCGGTGTTTTTTCTTTGCCTTTCTTTCTGCGTTGATTGGAGGCACGTTGCTCTTGCAAAGGCACATTGAAGCCCGGAGTTGAAGCCTACGATCTTGGCCGCACGTTTGGGTTGAAGCCTGGGAGAGATGTTTTGTAGCCCTTGATTTTAAAGGAGACGACTTTCTATGTATATTTTTCTGGGTGCATAGAGGTGGGAGACTCTCAGCGGGGGAAGTTTTAGTGGGTGGATCTAGTATAATTTGAAGTGTTCCGTTATAGTAGAGATTTTTTTTGGCTTCGGGTACGTAGGAATGGTCCTTACCAAAACACGCTGTGAATGTGCAACTAACGTGTGGACCATGAGACATTTGATTTACCATGTGTGCAGTCAAAATGATACTGTGGCCCACATGCCAGCCAAACAGCCTACACCACGTCATGCCAAAGATGTTCCCTACCTAATTTTTTTCCCAAAACTGGGCACGCACGCATGCATCAGTCGGATATACCCTCGGCAAGGTTCGATGACAATGTATACTCCGTAAACCACCGAAGTTGCCGTCGTTCCCGGCGCATTGACGGTGCTGCCTCTCCTGGATCAGGCCACCGGGTGACATTGGCAACGCAGATGTATCGTTGAGTGATGATGTGCAATTGACCGTCGGATGTTTGTCATCAACTCATCATTGTCTCGTCAGCTCAAGAGAGTATGGTGGTCGTAGTTTATCTAAACTCATCGCGCTGTGTTGAACTGGACCACTAAAATTGTGTTATCATCGATGTAACAACGCGAGGTAATAACAAGGAAAGCGTCCGGTTAGATGGCAGATGGTACGATCGATGCGCTTTTGTGTACGGATTAGCGTCATCACTGTTCTTCAGATCATCACTCTCATAAGCTTGTCGCGACATAACCTTTCAGGCGGCACTTTCAAGTTCCAGGGACATTAATTCTCTATATATACATAATAATTAAACACGAGCATGCATATAGGAGTACACATAAGTAGTTCATTAGTAATATTGATCAAAGCCAGCAGCAGTACAGAGCCATTTTGATCGTCTCTGATATCTCAGACGCCCACTACGGCGGGGCACCCTCTAGAGGCAACAGGATCAATATGCAGGCTGCCATGGCGGTCCTCGTATCAGGCGTGGTGGCGCTGCTGGGAGTGACGAGCGCCGTGCTGGGGTTCATAGCCGAGGCCAAGACTGCCGTGGCCGTCCTCCTATCTGTTAGTACTACTTCGTCTTTGCAAGCACAATATGATTATGATCATCAAGTCGGTGATGGATTAATGAATCTTCTTGCAATTGCCAGCCAGACGAAACCCACGTCCCTGGTCGCGAGTGCGTGTATCCGGGCAACCCCGTTCGCACGCTGGCGTCTTGTGCCATCTTCCTGCTTGTGGTGGCCCTGATCATCGCCTCGGCGGCCGGCGGCTGCTGCGGCTGTTGCAAACCACTGGGCGGTGCTTCTTCCAGCTCCACCAGGCGACGACGAGTCGTGGGCGTCGTCGCCTCTGTCCTCTCGTGGTAATCCATCGAGTCCGCATGCACCAGCGCAGTCACCAGCGCTGCTCTCGATCAATAGTAGTAAATGGAGTATATGACTCTATTCTTTCGGTTAACGAGAGACTGGTGGGCGGTATTCCATGTGGTTGATTTGCAGGGTAGCGGCGGTGATCGCCGTGGTTTACTTCTGGGCAGGCGCGGCGCTGAACACGCCCATGACGCGCCGAGCCAAATTGACGGGCCCCGACGAGGAGTGCTACTTACTCAAGGGGGGTGTCTTCGTCAGGGCGGCCGTGCTTAGCCTCGTCGCCACCTCGCTTGGGATCATGTCCTGCGTCTTGCTCCGCCTGCCGGCGGCTACGGACACGCCGCCGGAACAAAGCGACCATGCGGTCGGGCTGCCGCAGTGGCCCGCTCAAGGGTACCCTGCGCAAGGGTATGGTCAAGCGTCGGACCCGAAGTTCGCTCCTCCTCCTCCTCCGGTTCAGGAGCACGAGCAAGTGTACGTGTAGTGCGCGCCTAGATGACCTGATGAGGAGACAAGAGGCCAGTGTTGTGCCTGCTGTGGTGCGTGTGTGTTGTTGCATACTAAGCTGCATTTTCAACGAATAATTGAAGCTAGTATGTGTAACACGTGTGATGTGATCGTGAATCTATAGATTTTGGGCACCAAGTCTATCTACTACAAATAAAACACGGTTCTCACCGGTCGATCACTACCGGTGCGCTAGAGCTAGTATAACACTTTACCGCCAGACTGTAAGCCTATAATTCAGATAAATAATGATTGGGTCATTGATCTAGCAGTAAAAACACATGTCACTGTTAGATACTCAGATTAAGCCACAACCAAGGTTGTAACTTTGTCCCAACAATGTTATTATGACCCAATGAGTCCTACGTACCTATAGAACAAAACCCTTCTTGCACAATAGCTTACTGTGTGTTTGTTTATTAATCACTATTTAATCCATTTAAATGGTCGTTTAGCTGAATAAATGGTTAAATTATAGATGACTCCTTAGTCTGTTAAAATGTTTAAACTAACACTGCTATTAACCTCTGGATTAGTTATATGAGACCACAATGGCTTGATTCCTCACTACTGCAGACAGCGCCTTTGCCGAGCGCCTGGGACGCTCGGCAGAGCGATTTGCGCTCGGCAAAGCCTTTGCCGAGCGTGGTGCTCGGCAAAGAGGTCCCGGCAAAGAAAAGCGACGGGCATGACCGTTATGCACCGTGACACCTTCTTTGCCGAGCGTCTTCACTCTGCGCTCGGCAAAGAGCAAAATATTTTTTTTTTGAAAATTCCTTTGCCTAGCGCCTACAAGACAACGCTCGGCAAAGAGGAAATGAATTTTTTTAAAAAAAATTCTTTGCCGAGCGCCTCCAACAACGCGCTCGGCAAAGAGGGAAAAAATTGTTTTTTGAAAAAAGTCTTTGCCTACCGCCTCCAACCTAGCGCTCGGCAAAGCTGGGTAGGTTGCTGTTTTCCCGCGCCAAATATTCCAGCTTTGCCTAGCGCGGCGCTCGGCAAAGACTCTTTGCCTAGCGCACTGCGCTAGGCAAAGCTGGAATCCATTTTTTTTTGCTTTCTTTCACTGCAAACACAACAAATCATATGTATATATATCATATTGATATCACCATGAACACAAGTAGCACCATTTATATCACAATTTCATCAATTTTATCACCACCGGCAAAGGATTTATCACAATAGCACATATATCTCATAATAGCATCACTTATTCGGCGATAAAGTCCATACAACAACTTGATTCTAATGAAGTTCAACACAACAAGTCCAAGTCCATGACATGAAGTTCCACACAACAAGTCCTAAGTCCATGACACGAAGAGAAGGAATACATGACAACTTCTTCGACAACGTTAGTCACTGAGGCGGCGGTGGAGGTGCGTACTCGGGCCACCCATTTGATGGCGGCGACGGTCTCCCATGCTCGTTCACCACTTGGTTCGAACCCGCCGACTGAGGCTACACACAAGAGCAGCGATTGCATGAGACAAAGTTAAATAGCTAAATAACATGCATGTGTAATATATATTACTCACCGGAGTAGTGTGGAGAGCAACGAAGGGAGGAACGACGGGAGGAGGCTGAGGTGGACCCATCAAGTTGGGTGGCAAAGTAACACCCAAAGAACTCTGCAGAAACGCCAGCACATCTGACATCCTCTGGTCACTTGCCAGCCGCGCCGCCCGCTCTGAAGCCACAACCGCCTCCAGCTCGTCAGCCCTCTTGTTCGAAGTTTCCACCTGGGCCTATACATTGTTGCAAAGGTAATGTTAGTGAAGCGAGAAGAAAATCCTTAATGCATGATGAGTAAACAAAAACTAACCTGTAGTGCCTCGACCCGGGCCTGTGCATAGGCCGGCCGCTCGCGTATCGGCGGGAGTTCGGAGCCGCTCGTGGTCTGTGCTCGGATCTGGGAGAGAGTGGGAGTAGTGGTGCTGTCGATCACGCAGTTCGCCATCTAGTAGCGCCCATGTTGCTTTCCCTTTCCAAGACACATGACGAGGCGTGCATCGATGTTGTCATTCGTTGGATCATAATCCAATCTATGCATCGCCCTCGCCGCCTCGTGGTACTCGGTGACTTTCTTGTAGGCGCTCTCACTTGTGTACGCCTCGGGCGGGTCCTCCGGGTTGAAGGAGACGTCGGCATGACAACATGCACGAAACTTCCGTGAGATGTCTAGGTTTCTAACTAACTTCCGTAACAACATGCACGAAACTTTACCAAATTTTTACCATAGCATCCACATGTGTTCCAAAGACGTGTCGCTAAGTTATATAATTTTTCGACTTCATTTGCATTTTATATAATTTAATAGCACTTCACGCACAACTTGGTCGCCGTGTTCCGTGCGCGAGATGTTCGAGTTCATGCGTGCTCCTGGATATGGCCTTAACATACGCTATGTAAAGCGAATATCAATTTTTGAACCGTCGAATTCGGAGATTCGATACACCTGGAGTTCAAACCCGCGTTTATCGTAGAAATTCAATTAAACCAAATTAACTAATGATATATAATAAAAAGATTTTAAAAACTACCAAAACCTTAACATATACTATTAAATAATGTGTAATACAAAAAAAAAGTTTGAAAGCAAATATCAAAAAAAATCTTTGCCGAGCGCCAAAAGTCAGCGCTAGGCAAAGAGATGCCTTTGCCGAGCGCCAAAATTCAGCGCTAGGCAAAGAGATGCCTTTGCCGAGCGCCAAACGTCAGCGCTAGGCAAAGAGATGCCTTTGCCAAGCGCCTAACGGAGGGCGCTCGGCAAAGGGTGACGGCAGGTACCCTATGTTACATGTGTTATCTCTTTGCCGAGCGCTTGGCGCTTGGGAAAGATGTTCTTTGCCAAGAGCGGGCCTTTGCCGAGCGCTTGGCGCTTGGGAAAGATGTTCTTTGCCAAGAGCGGGCCTTTGCCGAGCGTCTGGTGCTTGGCAAAGACGTTCTTTGCCGAGCGTCTCCGTTTGCCGAGGGCACTACCCTCGGCAAAGAAATCTTTGCCGAGGGCTGTTGTTGCCGAGGGCCCTGCGCTAGGCAAAGGTGGCCTTTGCCGAGCGCCCGATGAATAGCGCTCGGCAAATAACCAGGCGCTGTCTGCCGTAGTGCCTTCTTGGTTATATTCTGGTGATATGACAATGACATGTTTTGTACTCCACTTTTGAGAACGACTATCATGAGCGGTTCAATTGGCGCATCTTGTCATCTACCATTACTTAGTGAATTAGTGTAGCTTAGCTATTTAGATTTTTTGTGGTAGAAACCTAACCACTTAGATTTAAATTCTCGATTTGATGCACATATTAATATTTTCTAGATTTATATCAAGTTTTAACAACGTTGTTCTCTCAGCGTGGTAAACAACGTACCCATCAACAATGAGATGTCTGCGGTAACTTTATTAAGATCATTACTTTAAATAAATATATATATTTTACTAGATACATAATAAAAAATATTTATTTAGTGTCGTCATGGATGTTATTACTGTTCACCATAAATTTGGTTAAATATAGATAGTTTGACTTATGGTACGGTGATGCTAGAAATTGGTTCATTTTGGAACGAAGGTAGTAGCTGCGAGCCTGCGACCTTAGGTAAAAGGTGATCTTTTTATTCAGCAAAACTGAATTATTTGCCACTACTATGTACATGTACTCGTTGACCAGTATTCCCTCCATACTCATAAAAAAAATCGTTTTAGACAAGGTTTGGTTTAAATATTGAGGATATAAATCATGAATAACTTTTATGTTATTAAGTTTGAAAATGTAAAAAACATATAAATAGATTTGTCTTATTACTTTCATAAAAATATATATGTACTAGTTTTTAATAAATATTTTTATAAAAAACAAGGAGTTAAAGTTAGACTTTACAGATCATGTCATTATCCTAAATGATTTTTTATAGTTACGGAGGAGGTACGTACCAAGTGTGAAACCAAGCGGGCTGGCGGTCTCTCTCTGTCGTCTCGTCGTTTAGGAGAAGAACAAGAGAGTACCGTCCGGAAGTACTTGCTGGGTTCATCGTTGCCGTGCCGAATGGACTATATGGAAAGCAGCCACATACTATATATAGGTGGAGACTCGGTTCTTCGAAAAAAAATGTTATTGAAGACCTAGTTGTGATGTATATATCTGCTTCCCTGTCAACGTCTTCGTTAAGATCAAACTTGGGACTCGACTTCCATACTAATGTTGAGTCGATTTTGATGATGATTCATGGTGTATCAGTACTTTCCCTCTAGGATAGATCTTTCACCCTATAAATGTAAAGGACCACGGTTGATTCGCAGTACCATTTTTATCTCTCTAACGCTAAATACTTTTCCAAATTTTTTTTTTTGCTGTCTCTAGGTGACTTGAGCCTCGCTGACCTTACAAATACATATATAGTTAACACTTCTTTTGGTCTACTTTGATTGAGTTGATCGAATAGGTGCAGCCAATGAAATCGAATCAACATTGGTGTCTTCTGACATTATATTGCAAACTATTCTAAAGCGACAGAGTATCAAAACTTCCATAATGACACAGCAAACAAATTTCATAGCAATCCCAATGACATAGAGTATACAAAATTTCACAAATTTCATAGCAATCCCAAAGGCGCAGAATTCAGCTGCTGAGAGGAGGAAAAAAATTACCCATATAAGTAGGGCAGATGAACCCAATCATAGTCGTAGAGGAATTACCCCGAACTTGGCGACAAACGTCGTGATGCGGTTGCTCCATTAGTATATAGCCGTTTGCTTGTGACGGCCGACTTCTTCAGTCAGCATATATATGTCTGGTGTGCCTGAAGTGAGGTATAGCAGCTCTCAGCAAGACTGCATCACTGCAAGTGTGCCTTTCTTCTATATATAACCACACATTTAACATCTATGTTGGTTCAGAGACAGATGAACCACGCCTCTCAAGTCTCAAGCATCTCTTGCCCCTGAAGGAAGCACCGAGAGGGCGAGAGGAAGATATATGAAAAGGGCCACAAAAATGGATAAGATCTTGATCATCGTGTGTGCGGTGGTCGGGTCTCTGGGGGTGCTCAGCGCCATCTTTGGGTTCTCGGCAGAGGGGACAAAGCTCACTGTAAGCACTACCGATCTGCTAGCTTCCTACGTTTTCGCAAAGATGCATATGGCTTAGCCTTGTTGTTCTGCGATACTCTGGGCTCGCGTTGCTTGCTTAACTGAAGTCTAACGAATCTTGTAACATGCATGCAGCCATATAACATACTTGTGTTCGGCGACGAGTGCATCTACCCGCAGAACCCCGCGCTTGGGCTGGGCATCTGCGCCGCCATCTTCCTGCTTGCCGCCCAGGTCACCTTCACGGCGGTTGGCGGCTGCTGTGGTTGCTGCAATAAGTCCCGCTCCAACCCTTCGCCTTCGGAGACCAAGCGGATCGTCGGCATCGTCTGCGCCGTCGTCTCATGGTGAGTGACCGCGCGCAGCGCAGGCGATCGATCTGCCTCGAACCTATGGGCAAATATAATGATCGATCAAGCACGTTCGGTTCTGCGAGCAGGATAGCAGCGGTGATCGCGTGGGTGCTGCTCATAGAAGGAGCGGCGTGGAACGCCAACGTGGTGCGCACGACCGCGCCCAACTGCTCCTACCTCAAGGACGGCATCTTCGCCGGCGCGGGCGTGCTCTCCCTCGCCGCCACCGCGCTCGGACTCACCTCCTACATTTTGATGCGGACGAAGCGGATGAAAGCTGCGGCGCCGCCACCGCCAGTCGTTCCTGCCGAGGGTGAACCGAAGCTCCCTCAAGGCAATAATGGATCCCCACGGAACCAGGAGGTCCAGCGTCCACCAGCTGATGATACGGTAGCGGTACCGCCGCCGGCCATGGCATCCGCGCCCCCCGAACCAGCAGGTGAGCCGACGCCGACCCCGTCGGCCGGGGCCGAGATGGGCCAACAACCGCCGGTACAGCTGCCTCAACCTCAAGTAGGCGTGCCAAATGAGAATCAGACAATACAGTACCCTATTCAGCAAGTATCTGAAGATCTTGTCCTCAAAGAATTAACTAAAGCAGGGATTAGACTGGCTGCGACGGCGGTGGAGCATTCCCTCTTTTCTGACAGCATCGCAACTTCGACTGCTATCCCTGGTGTTGGGGATATCCTTGATTCCATGACTGATCTTCAGGCTACAAATGCTGTCTAGCTCTAGCCTCAAATTGGTGTGCCCTCTCGTTATGCATGCGTCTTATGCTTATGCCAGTCGTCAACGAATTCGTCGTCCCATTGTCTTCCTGCTGAGTGCCGGCCTGAGTCCAATAATTCAGTTCTAATTTTCTGACCCGGTAGCTCAAGTTTGTTGTCTGTTCTTGTTGGACTTTGTACATCTCCTATATGTATATGCAAAAAGGACACGCTGCCATAATTGGGCACAGAGCTTACCCACGATCTAAAAACAAGATCGAGTTGATATAAATTTTTTTGGTGACTGAAAAGAGACGGCAAGAGCTTTGCTGCAAGTTTCATTCGATGAGAGAAAACAAAAAAAAAGCAAATACAAAACATCATCCTAGCCAAACAAACTAAGTGCTCAAAAAGAGAGCAAAAAACCGCTAGATTGTACATACAACTATAGCAAACCAACTAAGGCCTTGTTCGTTTCTACCGGATTAACCTGTTTCCGGCCCCATTCCAGGTGGATTACTGCAACCCGTTTTCAATCCAGATGGGAACTAAAATGTGCATTCGTTTTAGGCCGGCTTGGAATGAAACTGACCCAAAAAAAAACTGGCTTCTCCTTTTTAGTCTCCACGGCCCAGAATGAAACCGAATCTTCTACCATCTAGATCGATTCCTGGCCCGAGTGGAGGAATGAGCGGAGTAACTGGATCCACTTGATCCTGACCTGGAACTATTTAAGGACAGGAATGGTTCCTTTGGAGCCGAACAAGGCCTAAAAACACTGAAGCAGCAAAATGCTCCAAATCTCCTGCTATGGCTAATGCTATCTCCAAATATAGCTGTTTGTTGAGGGCAAAGTTATTTGCTCCTATGCTCCATTAGCCTGACTTAGCCCGCTATTAGCTATTTGAAGAGAAAGATTGCTAAATGTTTTAGCAAACAAAAAACTATTTAGAACACTGGCGACAAACACACACAGACCAGGTCGGGCACAATGCAACAAACCCCTCTAGCAAGAAAGAAAAACAACAAAAGATACAACTAGGTAAACGCAAATAACAGATCGGTAGGTGGTATGCATCCTTCCAAACATTCTACTCCCTCCATCCCAAATTGTAAGTCATTCCAAGAATCTTGGAGAGTCAAAATATTTTTACGTTTGACCAAAATTATAGAGAAAAATACTAAGATTTGTAACGTAAAGTGAGTATACTATAAAAATATAATTAAGAAAGAATTTAATGATACTTAGTTGGTATCATAATAATAATTATTTTATCATATAAATTCGGTCAAACTTAGAAAAGTTTGACTCTCCAAGATTCTTGGAATGACTTACAATTTGGGATGGAGGGAGTACCATGCATATTTGAGTACACTAATTACGTCAGAAGAGGCCTTTTGGGCTTTACCAAAGTGTGCTATGCATCTTCAGCAATACTCGTAGGTATATAGAACCATCTGTGGAATACTGTGGAGATGAGTTAGGCTGAACATATATAGTTTGGGGTATTGCCCAAATTTCCATAGTGAAGGTGGTAATCTTTGCATAAGTGACTCGTTGTTTTAGGTTTTATAAGTTGTGTTTTTTGTCGATCTCCCCTATGTATAATTTTTGGCTCCATCCAGATATATAAGACAGCCTTAATCGAGTGTGAAGCTAGGGGGACGTTGGTGGAACGCTCAGGTGAAGGGAGCTTTTCCAGCAAAAACAAAAATGATCTGCAGGCGACAGAATGTTAGTGATAAGGATAGGGACGGTGCTTCAAATAAATACAGCGGTTTTTCTCTTTTATTTAGTTACACGAGAGAAAAACTGTCTGTATCCATTTGGAGGATTATCCTCCTTAGTGCAGATGCATGTTACGCAGACATGATTGGCACTAGGACAAGGGCACGAGGAATCTGGTTCGCTCCTGCACCTTGCCGACTTCATGATTGCCGCATCTGCCGGCCCGGTAATTAATCAGGTTTTGCTTTAAGGATATAGCAAAATCATTGGATAGTTCATCCTTAAACTTTTACAAATAAAGCACGTTCTGTTCTTGCGAGTTGACTTCAGCTCGGAGTTGTTGGATGTCCACTCGGCAGCAAGCCACGTTCTTGCTGAAACCTAACCTATGCATCTTTTAATTTAACGTTGCTCAATAAATTCCCGCATATATAACGCATCCCAACGACATCTGCCCTATCGATCTATATATATCTGATACTAATTAGAAGAACTAAATATAAACTAATTATAAAATTAATTAATTGCACATATGAAGACTAGTTTGCCTGAATCTATTAATAAGCCTAATTAATTTTTTAGCATATATATGTTTACTGTAGCATCATATTGTCAAATCATAAACTAATTAATTAGTCTTAATAGATTCGTCACGTAAAATTTAATCTCTATCTATAATTAATTTTATAATTAGTCTATGTTTAATACTATAATTTAGTGTCTAAATATTCGATGTAACATGGACTAAAAATTAGTTCCTGAAACCAAACAAACGTACCCTGTTGTCAATTGTTGTCTCAACGTCAACTCTCCAGTTATTAGCTAGTATTTATAACAACCACCATGGCACATCGTCGTTGAACTCAAGTGCATTAATGATTAATTATGTTTATCATCAGCTGGTAGCTTGGGTGAGTTGACCTTTTCGGCAATATATTATACACTGCGTGCGTTTTTGTTAAGAACGAAGACCGCCGCCTATGTTTGTCGTACGCTATACTCGCAACCACCTGATGAAGATGCTGACCACGTACCCATCGAGTTGACTACTTTGGTCTAGCAATGATACAAGGTATACGCAAGTATATGGGACAGCGCGAACCCACATAATATTACAGGCTGATGGCACGATAAAGCATAAACACACTCTCTCCATCCGCGTTCTCTATATATATATAAACATATGCATGAGCACGTACATCTGTCACCACCGCCAGTACGTACACAGCCAGGCGTCTTACCGTACCGTGACTACGTGTCTCCCAACTCCCATATCGATCTCAGAGAGGAAGCGAATAAGCACACATTATATTGGATCAAGATCATCAAATGGATATCGGCGTGATCGTCCTGTCCCTCGTGGTGGGGTTGTTTGGGCTGGCCAGCGCCGTGCTAGGGTTCATCGCCGAGCGCACAAAGCTCACTGTAAGCGTAAAACAATACCTATCTTTTTTTTAGCTTCGTTCCCTTAATTATACCGCTTGCAAGACATGCTTCCAACCTTTCATTGATTTGATGGACGACGACGGCGTGCTTATTTCTTGCAGGCGCATGACATCGACGTTGACTACAACGGGGACTGCGACTACCCGGCCAACCCGGCTTACCTGCTGTCGCTAATCGCGATCCCGCTGCTGGCGGTGGCTATGATCATCGCCTCGCTCGCCGCCGGCTGCTGCAGGCCACGGCACGGCGCCTCCGAGTCCAAGCGGGTCATCGGCATCGTGTGCGCCGTCTTCTCATGGTACGTAGTATAACGCCCTCTGCTGGTAACATGGCAAGTAAGTTTTATTTGGTAATAACGGCCGATCGAACGAACTAATTGCCGGAGCAAATCGATCGGTGGTGTGCATGCAGGATAGCGGCGCTGATTGCTGGGGTGATCTACGCGAACGGCGTGGCATGGAACCTCCCCGTGACAAGGTACGACTCCTGGTGCAGGCTCCTCAGGGACGGGTACCTGAGGATGGCGGCGCTGCTGAGCCTCGCAGCCACCGCTCTGGCGATCACGTCGTACGGCATGCTCCGCGCGCAGGCGGCGGCGCCGTCTGCAACGCGGTCGACGGCGCCGGCGCCGGCAGCAGCAGCAGGGGCGGCATCCGGACCCAAGCCTGATCATTCGTACCCGCCGGCTGCGGAAGCCGTCGCGGTTCCGGCGGAGACGCAGTGGTCCGCTCCTCAGGGACCCGGGCAATGGCAAGAGCCGCCGCCACTCCCGGAGGTCCCTCGGCACCCTGTGAGAGGATACAATTACAATCGGACATCGTACCAGGAGATGGCTTCCCATCCTCGGCGTCAAGCACAGCCAGCAGTTGAAGTGATGATGGCGTGACAAGACACGGCGTTTATAATCCTTACGTGTTGATGGAATGTGCGCTCCAAGTTGATTTCGTGCGTGTTACGTGTACATATATTGTCAATATTATTATTGGGAAATGCTATACAACACTTGGTTGCTTTCAAGGCTACGGAAACACGAATTTGTGGCCCCTCTTTGTGTATCATTGTTAAGTAGAAGAGATGAAAAAAACGTACAACAAGCTTCTATTGAGCGCCGAAGGAGATGGAACACATCCGTAGCTGCCTAGCAAAAGACGTCTAGATTCGATATTATATAAAAGTAAACAACTAATACTGACACAACAGTGTGACCAGGGACGTGGCCTTGTGTTTTCGTGGCTGTATGGATAAACCCTTTCCAGCAGGTGGGAAAAGCGCGTCCAGCGCTTCAGCGTTGGATGCAGTCAGGTTGCTGTTGAAAAGCTTGTCAAAGGCTTCCAGTTTTGACGCAGATGGTGTTGATGGACCCTTGATGTAGCCCATACGCTGCATGCCTCAGCACCTCACCTCATTTGGAGGCAGGTACTTGAGAGAGGCTGTGCTTGAGCCACCAACTGCCTGCTCCGCCATGGCATCACCGACTTTGCAGGACGCTACTTTGGAGGCTATTTTCTTGAAAGTACTCAGGTGAAGCTTGATTTCACTCAGAATATTTCAATAAATTCAAGAAGACTTCTAAGAAACCGTGAAGAGCTCAGGGGCTTGCCGAATCAAGATCCTATGGGTTCCCCAGTGGGATGAGTACTCGGTATTTTTCCTGGACCGGCTCAAGATTTGCTTGAAGACACAGAACAAGGTGGCGCAATCTCTAAGTACTCAAAACTTGACCTAGTCGGAGAATTAAGGAAAATAGTCCATGTAATAGAACTAGAACACTCCAAATGAACCAACTAGGACTAGATCGAACGGCCATGCCCTCTAACCAATATAAAAAGAGACAAGCGGTACCCCTTGTACAATCATCATACACAATACACAAAAGGCATCACGATGAGTAAAGGCTATTACTCAATTTCGAGGGCCCAAACCAGTATAAATCGTTGCCTTTCATGTAAACTATCGAGATCAAATTATGGCGAAGCTCACCAAACACTGTCTCAGGTAATCCCGTGGCAGGTCATCAGATGATAAACACTGACAGAGTTCCTCTTACGCGTCACTTTGTTGATGAAGCTATCGAGGCGGCATTGGGTGGAGTGTCCACAGATGGGTGGGCACCACCGGCGGTGATTTGGGAGGGCCCACATCCATCGTGAGGCGGCATTAGGCGAGTAGCTATGCTCTATGTGTGTCTTCAGCGAGTCCACTACCCACTGAATGGGGCATGAGGGCGGTGTCCGTAGCTCATAAGAGACCACCGCCACTAGGTCTTCATCCTTCACTCAGGAGCCACCATCACAGGGGTTTCATCCTGTAGCTAGGGGGCGCCAAAGGTGATGACAGGTGCTCAAGGGAAGGCCATACGACGATCCAACTGCTAACAAGCAAGGTTGCGAACTCCTCAACCATCAGGTCCTCCATGATGTCATGATCATGTGTGGCATCTAGGTACAGCAGCATCAACAGGGTCGGGCTCGACGATGCCCGTCTCGTTGATCAACTCATTGTGCCTTCCCTGAGCTCCAACAGTGACCGAGGTGCCGGCTAAACAGCCCCTGTCGACCGCCCATGTCGCCTCCATCGTTGGCGCCGATGATCACCCATTTCTAGTCTAGAAACATATATGCATGGTGAAGGATAAACCTCGGAGGTAAGGTTGCTGTGGGCTAGCCAAGGATAGGCCTGGGAAACATAACTGAGAACCGAAAACTAAACCAAAAGAACAAGAATAAGAAGTGAAAAACTTTGGTTACCTGTCCGGCTCCACTTCTCAAAAACCAGATTTTGCTTGGCTAGTTCAGTTCCTGGGCTCAGTTAACCAAAGTAACCAAAGGGAACCGTACAACTATAGGACGCTCAGTAAATAGCCCATCACATTGTTCAATTGCTCTCATCAAACCCTAGAACCAGTCGTACCCCTCCCCTTCCCTACCCTAGCCACCAAACGAGTCAAAGCGGTCAGACCCTCCCTTAGCACAGTTGGTCGTGGCTCGCCAGTGCCTCTCTTTAGCTAGCGACACCAAGCAAGAGGAGCATAGTGGCGGCGATCGGCCCCCAAGCGCGCTTGCGGCCATGGTGCCTCCTCTTTGACCGGCGACACCAAACAGGAGGGCATGACAACAGCCCTATTAGAATCCCACGCATAGCCACGGCGCCTCCTGTTCACTGGCGAATCCAAGAGGAGGGCAGCGGCAGTGGTCTCCCCATCAAGAGAGCGCGATGGAGGCACCGATTGTCGACAACCCCAGCAACGGCATGTTGACAACGACGGCTCCCCACATGCGCTCTAACCTCCACCTCCTTCTCCAACTATCAGGCACATGGACCAGCCTGAGCAAAGCCCATGGACGAGGCTTTTAAATTTTTTTATTTTTGGTTTGGTGAACATGTTTATAATAGACTCGGTTAATTCAGTCTACTAGAACTTGAGTGTGGAATCCTATTTGCATGTATATATGAGGGGCTTGGAGGGGACTATATATAAATAAACAAGGACAGAGGGCATGCATCAACCAAGCTAACACAAGGATCTCATCCAAGGTTTGTAACAAGTAATTACGAGCGCAAAAGACTGGCAGTGTTGCTTATAAACTACTGCTATGACTGGCACTATATATACTGTGTTTCATGCTTCTTCGCTCAAAAAGGCAGCTCCCATCCACATTCTAGGTTAGCTCTGAACTTCCAGTCGGTACCAATGATGACGCTATCCGATTTCCTATCAAAGTTTTGCATTGTCACTTGCGGTACCTGTTATCTTCTTGGCCTGCTTCAATGTCAACGGAGGCAAAGATAAAGGTTAAGCGAACACTGCCTGATGTATGGATGTGCTTTCTACCACATTATAACTGGAGGAAGTGCATGCTAATCAGAACCTGTTTACAAAGGTAGGAACGATTCGTAAATTGTATGCATTTGGGGCTCTAAAGTTTTTATTATATGTTTTCAATTACCAGAAGCACGAAGTGTGTTAGCACTCCAGCAGGCTATGCTGGTGATTCTTCCGGTACGCCTCAGCTCTCAGCTCTGTCTCCCCATGGATGCGAATGAGTTGCAGCTTGAGTTTGTCAGACTCAAAACACTGAAACACAAATGTGCAACACTCGAAGCCACTGATCACTCGGCAATTCTATGCAGCTAACCACTCGGCAATGTGACAAAAAGAAAAATATGAAACGGTGCTGATGATTTCCTTTATTTCGTTTGCCATTTTGTGATGATATACAGTACATACTATAGTTTTCACACGACACGAGCAAACCTCAGGCGTCAGTCGTCACCTCTGCTCTGTAGTCGCCACCGGCAATCTCTTCAGAGGGAGGAGCCGCAGAAGGGGCAGAACCGGAACTGCGGATCGACGGCGCGGCTGCAGGCGCCGCACCTCGCCTCCCGGGGCAGCAGCAGCGAGGAGCGTCCCGGTCCCGGCTCCGCGCCGAGGGAGCCCGGCGCGAGGAGGCCGCAGTCGCGGCAGAGGTAGGCGGGGTCCTTCCCGGGCCACCGCCAGACGGGGACGAAGAAGAGCTTGAGTACCTTCTCCGTCTCCACCAGGTCCGCCGCGCCGCCGCACCGGAGGCACCGCCCCGCCGCCTCCTTCAGGACCCGCCCGGCCCCTTGCTCCACGCCGCCTACGAAGAAGAAGAACATCTTGCTGCCGGATCCTGTGCTTCCTGTCGTCAATTCGTCACTCGAGTCCGTTCTTCTCAGGTCGATTTTAGCCGGTTCGGTTCGAGGCCGTAGTGGGGTTTTGTAAGGGTTGATCCGTGTTTGGGGATTTTCAGTCGGATTGGCTCTCGGAAGGAATTTTCTCGAGAGCAGGGATTTGAGGTCACAAAAGTTCACGACAGTTCTTTCGAGATGCTTCATACCGTGCGGCGGCTGTGCTCCGCTCGGCTTATGAGTTGCCGCTGCAAACCGTGGGCCAGATGATGGCCGCAGCTTGCGACGCCAGAAGCCCATTGGATTCTTAACAGGCCGGAAAGGAAGGAGATTCTCTAAGGTAACCCGTTGGCCGGCACTATCGTCAAGAAGTGAAACTTAATATAAAAAGAATCTTTCTCATAGTGTAAAGTTTTATATTACATAGTTTCATGGTCTATTTTACTATTTCGTGGGTCTCACAGTCTCTTTCTTTCCTCTCTTCCCCACATGCAGGGCAGCGTGGCCTACGGCGAAGCGGAGCGGAGCGGAGCGGAGCGTGGCCTTCCCGCTCTTCCCCACGGCCAGTGTAGTCGCGGGCAGTGGACCTCCCGCCGGGCGGCGCTCCCAGCGTCGCAGCCTAGCCCGCGACGGAGCCGCGCCCACAACGAACCGCGGCTCGGGGCCTCACCCGTAGTAGTAGTAGACCGACGCCCCACTGACCCGTGACGGAGCCGCTCCCGGGCGGCCTCGCCCCACGTCGGGGTGGTGCCCGATGACCTCGCACTCACGGCTGCAGCACGACAGAGCGCAGTGGAGGAGCTTGGCCTGCGGCAGAGGCTCGCCCACTGGCCGCGCGCGTTGACCGCCGGAGCAGCTCCATGCCGGCGAGCCGCTGCCGTTTTAGGAGGCCGCGTTTGCGTTTGCCTTCGAGCTTCGTTCTTCAGTGCTCGCAGCCGATGAAAGCGTTCTTAGTGCGAGTTTCTTTCTGTTTCCAATGCGTTGGAGGATGAAACGTTTTCCTTCTCTCTCCACCTCAATACATGCAAAAGCTTTATTTGTGCTGATGTAATATCATGTTTAATGTGTATGAAACGTCTATAAAACCTATATTGAGACTAATCTAACTTCTTTGGACAAAAGGACTTGCAATGGAGCTGGAGAACAAGGGTCCATGCGGATGCGGTGGAGCTTGTTTGGGAGCAAGTTGGGAAAGGGCAAGGGCCGGCCGAGCGTCACAACCGTCAGTCAGGTTCAGGTAGATAGATAGAGTAAACAAACAGAAGAATTTGTCACGATATGTTGTGACAATCACTAGCAATCAGTCAGTTAACACTCCAAATTTCCACCGCCCCAAAACACAGACTATCCGACTATAGCTGCCAAGTTGAACTTCTCCAGTCCATCGGCACTATGCACCTTGCCATTCATCCCCAACTTCTTCCTCTACAACTCTTAATCCCTAGCAGCTGATGCTCACCACTGACCAGCAGCGATGACCTCCACGCCTGTGCCTCCGTGCCACGTCGTGGCTGTGCCGTACCCAGGCCGCGGCCACGTGAACGCGATGGTGAACCTGTGCCGCCTCCTGGCAGCGCGCGACGACGGCATCACCGCCACCGTCGTCGTCACCGAGGAGTGGCTCGGTCTGGTCGGTGCCCCGGCGGCGTCGGCGGCCTTGGGCCCACGCGTCCGCTTCGAGGCCATCCCGAACGTGGTCCCCTCCGAGCACGGGCGCGCCGGCGACATGGTCGGCTTCGTGGAGGCCGTGTACACCCGGAAGATGGAAGGGCCGTTCGAGCGCCTCCTCGACCAGCTCGCCGCCGCCCCGCTGCTGGAGCCCGCAGCCATCGTGGCCGACATGCTCGTGCCGTGGACCGTTGCTGTCGGCGCACGGAGGGGCGTCCCGGTATGCGTCCTCTGTCCGCTGAGCGCCACCATGTTCGCGGTGCAGTACAACTTCCACCGCCTGCCACCCACGGCGGACGACGGCGGCAGCACTTCGCCCTTCGCCGGTGAACATGATCGCCGGTGCGTACGAGTTCTTGCCCCTCAGACATTCTTCGCCCACGTTCTAACACTGCTCTTTCTTGGCCTGTCAGCATTTCTGCGCAACGATCTTGTGTTTCTTTTTTGCGAATCAACAACCTTGTGTTTCCTGTGCAGATGGCACTGATCCTTGCTTGGTTGAGAACTACATCCCAGGCACGAAATCAATCAGGCTAAGCGACCTTGCGCGGGTGGCAACAGCTTATTTTCGAGGCCTACTCTGCTCTGAGAAATGCACAGTGTGTCCTCTTCACATCTTTCTACGAGCTCGAGAGCGACGCCATCGACGCCCTCAGCCATCAGGGATGAACTGCCATGCCCGGTGTAAGCTGTAGGCCCTTGCATCCCCTTCATGGCACTCCAAGTCCAAGAACACCATGCCGAGTTGCCGACGCCGACACGGAAAGAGTAGGCCACACATACACGTCTCGCTTGGCAGCTTTCTCTCAGTGTCCTTCGCCCAGCTCGACGAGATCGCCGGCGGCCTAGCCAAGAGCAAGGCCAGGGCTTGTCGTCGAGGTGTGGAAGACTGGGCTTGGTCTCAGGGAGGAAGGCCCGGGCCGACGACGGCGTCATGGACAGAGAGGAGATCGCCGCGGCGGTGGACAGGCTCATGCGTCGCCACACGGTGGGGGCCGAGGACAGATTTGAGGAAAGCGGCGCTGCTGAAGGATGCAGCTCGCGCTGCGTGTGAAGAGGTTGGAGAACGATGTCACGTCTTTCGTCAAGTTCATTTCGGAGTGGGATCAGCTATAAAATCTCGACCTGTCGAGTTGAACGTTGAGGTTGTTGATTATTACCTGAGTCAGTGTGATCGCTGAACATTAACAGAAAATCTTCAGGTCCACTGCAACTTCAAGTCTTCAAAGTAGCATCATAAAACTCTAGGCCTTGTTTATTAGTTCGTAAAAAAAAAAAAAAATTAGGTACTGTAACACATTTGTAACTATAACAATTACTGTCAATCATGGATTAGTTAGGCTTAAAATATTTGTCTCATAAAATACATGCAAACTATACAAACAGTTATTTTTTAAATCTATATTTAATGTTTCATGCATATGTCTAAACATTCAATGTGATGGGTGAAAAAAATTTAGATGGAAACTAAACAAGACCGTAGTTGCAGTCTGCGATACCAAAATCGTTAAACATGAAACAAATAGATGCAAATTTGTGGATTTATAATAGTAAAGCCGAATGATTTAGATACAAATTTATGGGTTGACTTTACGTAGTTTTCATAATAGCAGGAGCAGACATTTTTTTAACAAAAAATGAACAGATGCAATGACTCTTAGATGATAATGATTATAGAGTCTACCAATTAAAACCCCAGTGTTTCTAATTATAGTGTTTTCTCATGGTAATTAGCATAAAGTTCCTGACTCATTGGAGGAGATATCCAATTAGTAACTACGATTGTAACTTGTAAGACCATCTCTATAATAGGCACACCGCACACCATACTCAAATTAACTCTCCAAATAATGTTTGGAGAGTATTTAAAAAAAACTATTAGAGATGCTCTTTTTTTTTTACGGTCTAGAGATGCTCTTAGATCTTAAACAACCATATAAAAAGGCAAAGATGAAAACCGGTTATACTCTATAACAACAAGGATAGTTATAAATCCTTGACATATGCTCTTAGCAAGTTAGCATAGGGTAAAAGATATTTTGCAAGATTTTTCATTTTTTGAAAAAAATGGTATTATAAGAATAGTTTGAACGAGTTACCCCTACCTCTCAGCTTCACAGTTACGTGTTAATATAGGAACGGAGAGACTACTACAGAAAAAATGGTTTAATTTGGAACGGAAGGAGTATGTTATAATCATAAGTGATCACTAAATCACGGTAGAAAGGATACTATCCTATGTTTCCAAGTGTAGCGTTTCTCAACAGATATTTGAGTTGAGAAGTATTTTTTTTACATATCTAAAAAAATGAACCACTAGAAAGGAGACGGAGAGAAAAATTTTGGAGTTTCCCCCTGATCCAAATTGGGCTGAAGTTTCCAAAGCCCGGCTGAAAACCCTGTTCCGACCTATGCCACTTGCCACCTCGTACGCATCGACATCGCGTCGCGCCCGCCGCTCTCCTCCCCTCGCCCTGCTTCAACTTCAAAACAGCACGAGCTTCCGCTCCCCCTCCTCCCCTCCCCTTCCCGGCCGATGGAACCCGCCGCGGCGATGTCGAGATCCCCGTGCTCTATCATCTCGCCGGCCTCCCTATCGACCGCCCCACTCCTCCCCGCACGCCTCGCCGTCCGGCCCCGCCGCCGCGCGCCTGCTTTCGTTGCGCCCTCCCCCTCAGGCAGGCCGCTCGTCGCGCGGCGCGCTGCGGCCGGAGACAAGGTCGAGGCCGAGACGCCCATAGAGAAAAGTCGGTGACTGTACTTCCGCTTCTTCTCGCTTTGCCTGTCGTTTCATTTGTGTTTGCTGTTGCTTTTCGGACATGTTTAATACTGATGCGTGTGCTTACTGGGGCGGTGTGATCCCCTTTCAGGATTCCCTCCCTTCCCAACTGTCATGGACATCAACCAGATCCGTGACATCCTGCCACATAGGTGAGTCAATTATTGTGGGTGTTATCTGCTCATTTGCTCCTAACTTTTTCATTGTGGCTTACTATGTGCCTAGATTTGCTTAGCAGATGTCTAAAAGTGTGCGAAATGTAGGTACAGAACTTCTTAATTGGAATTTTAAGGCTTTGTCAGTAAAAAATGCATGACTTGTATGTTGTAAACTGGATGCTAGATTTTATAGCCTAAGAATTAAATTCTGATCATGTGATTTTTTTTTCGAATCACGGAAATACAGCATTCAGGCATAAACCTCCGACATCACAGAACCTATAAACCAGCCTAAAGGCCAACATCCCGACAGTTTTCAGGCACACATGAGGCGCAAACCCCCACCATCAAACAAGCAGACCCAAATTCAACCAAGTTAACGGCCAGGCACTTAAAAAAAACAAAAACTGGATACTAAATGAAACCAACAACATAATCACCCAGGACTAGAGACCAAAAGCTGATCATGTGATTTGCTTGTATATTGTATTGCTTTGATTTCTAACGAACTTCCTACCTTTGAAGCTGATTATTTGTCTAACTTCCCTCCTCTGATGGATTCACCCCTGTTATTTTGATTCGAGTTAATGTGGATTGTGAAAATGAAATAAATAAATAACCCCGCACCACTGTCATAATAAAGATAATCATTAACATTTCTTAAACAACGGTTGTGGTTGATGATGACCAAATGACATCATTTTTGCCTTCTGTTGTAAATGCGTTATTGACCAATGCTCTAAAGAAAATATGTTAGAGCAATAGAGCTGCACATGTGCATACAGAAATGTTCAATTTAGTCTAGCCACTGCACATTCCAAGTCTTCTAAGTCTCTTTTTAACAGCGATTGCCATTAAATTTTTAGGTTAACTATGTATTTTTTGAGTGATAAAAGAAGTGGTGCATCTATACTTTTTTTTATTTCAAATTCTGTTTATATGGTCGTGATTTTTTTATTGTGGAAATTATTATACAAGAGATATTTCTAGTGAAGTTTCAGTTTGGACTTTGGAGGACCATACCAAGCCAACTCACACCTTGTAAAATTAAACGTACCCGTGCTTTTTTGTGTATTTCCTAGCCATAGTGCTGATGCTTCATAGGTGAGTCGTCGGGTGCTCGTTGGTTGCCATGGTTTTCAAATAAATGGAGTATAGTCATTATCTACTAAACATGTTTACTAATTATTAGGATATGTATATATCAGGATCAATTAGAGAGATCCCCTAGATTAGCTAGTTGCTAAGTATTGCCTAGTTTCCATGTACAGGTGATAACCTGCTGTATTTGTACCTTCCATGTATGCCTAATTGGCACTATATATGAAAGGCTCCCCACCCACATTCGGTGTGTGGTGATTCTCTACACTAACTCCCTCTAATCTAGTCATAGAAGTAATTTTGTTACAATATCACGACACAATGGAATCATATAGGATCCTTTTCATCACATACATATGCATATAAAGATCAGTCAATGGAAGATCCTGCTAACACCAGTCGCCACAGGCCACTGCTACCAATTTTAGTTTTTGTAAGCAGTGAAGATACTCAACTTCCATTTTTTGTGTTTAAGTGCTGCTATTCTTTGTCGATGTGCATGTAGGTTTCCGTTTCTTCTGGTTGACAGAGTTATTGATTACAAACCAGGAGAATATGCTGTTGCAATCAAGAATGTGACAATAAATGATAACTTCTTCCCGGGGCATTTCCCTGAACGACCCATAATGCCTGGTGTTCTTATGGTTGAGGTATACAGTATTCCCATTTTGCCCCTTTTTGATACCTACATTGCCTACTGAGATGCAAGTATTTCATCATTATTGAGCTGTAGATGAAATCGATGTTGCAGCACCATGCATTTTTTTTAAAACTACTGGTTGAAGTCTTAGAGTACCAGGCTTTTTGCTTTAATCAGAATACATTTAGTTGAATTCATCACAAGTGTGCTATGAATTGATGAATGCTAGACCATTGGTGCTGGATCTTGTCAATCAGTGAGTCTATTCCTGCATTTTCATACCTTTGTAAAAGTGCTACTGATCTCAATCAAAGACGTAGTTTCAGTCTTTCAGATTGTTGCAGAATGAATAACCTGACGAGACAATCAACTGCAAGTTATACTTTCAAGGGATCGGTATGACTTGGGCCTTTGTGTTTACATATAGGATGTAAGCTAAGGTAGCAAGTGTGGTCAATTTTTCTGCTTGATGCATTTTGGAATAACAATAGCATAGAAGGTCCAATCTTTGGTATACAAGTTTATTTATGCAGCATCTGTTCTGTTCTGTTCTGTTCTGTGTTTCTTCTGAAGACATTGCAGCTGCTTATTGTCTCAAGCAAACAACTTTCTGATTAACTTTTATGAGACAATTTTTTACCGTGATTTGCAGGCAATGGCCCAGGTTGGAGGAATAGTGATGTTGCAGCCCGAAGTAGGTGGATCTCGTGAGAACTTCTTTTTTGCGGGGATGGATAAAGTGAGGTTTCGGAAGCCTGTGATTGCTGGAGACACCTTGATCATGAGAATGACTCTGATCAAGCTGCAGAAGAGATTCGGAATTGCAAAGATGGAAGGGAAAGCTTACGTTGGTGCCGACCTAGTATGCGAAGGAGAGTTCTTGATGGCTACTGGATCAGAGTGAAGGCTGGAGACACGTCAATACTGGATCAGAGTGAAGGAAGGAGACAAGTATTGCAGTTTTTAGTGTGAAATCGCCTTTCCAGCTTAAATTTGAACTGTGTCTGTAATAGCGATTTGCCTTCTAGTCTTGGTCGAGTGCCTAAGATCAAAATTGGACATGGTAAACAAATTTTGTTAAGAAAAAATATTATGAGTAACGGCTCTAAGGTTACAACAACTGTCGATGGAACAAATAGAAACTCGCTCCTTGCCTTTCCCATCCCCACAAGCACAAGAAAAAAAATTGGTATTTTGGATAAAACTAAACACACATGTGCATTTTGCATTCTATGGGGAACTAAACACACCCTAAGATATCTTTAGAAAGCATGAAACTATTTTTCCTGCTTGTGAGTTGTTTTTTCTTTTCTTTTTCAAACACTCATTTCCAAAATTGTCTCATCGGTGAAGTAGTTTTTTTCTCTTCTCACAAATACATGAGTTGAGATGAAGTTGAAAAAAGTAGTTTATTCTAACTCTCTCTCCATTTCTCTCATATATGCATGAAGTTATTGATGAACTTGTTTTGCCAAACATTTTTTTTCCAAAACAGCTCAGCTTTACCTCTGTGCTGAACGGGCCCCTAGTCCCAACGGACAGCAAAGCAGCTCTAGAAATCTCATTAGTTGCATGGAAGAAAGGTTAATCATATAAAATTTGGTTTGCTTTGAGTCGTGTTGGTAAGGTGACATGTAGTAAGTCGTCGTCCATTTTTAGCGGATTACATGGAAATCAAAGCATGCTTATAATCACCTGTCGTCTACTTAGCTACGACAAGGTCATCTGAGCTGCTTCACTTTCTTCTTTTTTTTTCATCAAGCGGCACTTTCGGCACTGAAAGAAGCATTTGAGTACATAAATGATGGACGTATGACCATTAAAAGGTCAATTACTGTGGTCACTTGAAATTAAGCTCATAAATGATATGCAAAGCAAATTTCATACTGAACAATTCTGTTTGCTCAGTTGTTGTCAAGCTAGCTTTTACTTGCCTCAAGCTTATATCGACTTGAACAAATATATATGCAAATATGCTATATGATATAAGTACGTCCGGATTCTAAAACTGATCTGAGCTCACGGTGGTTGCGACAATGGGACTTCTGACGGTGTACTTGCCCGCGTCGTCCACCCACGTCAACGCACCATGCAACACATTTCCGCTCTTGCTCGTCATCTTCCCCCGGATCACAAGCGTGTACTTCTGCTTCTCGTTCTTGCCGCCGAAAGCCAGCTTCTCCGGACTCACGATCACCGTCAAGCCGCTCAAGCCCGTAACTTTGGCGGTGTAGCTCGCAGGCCCGCCGCCGACGTTGGTCACGGTCCTAGTGAACGTCCGCTCGACGACGGCGCCGCCGTTGGGGTCGAAGAACGCTATGAACGACGGGTAGTTGAGGTCGAGGGTCGCGCCGGTGCAGTCCACGGCGTACGACGACGACGACGGCGACTGCGTGACGACGGTCCTGATCTGCGCGGCCGTGTAGTTCATGGCGCACATGAGCTTGACGTAGTCCCCCGGCGCGGCGTCGTAGACCAGCCCGGGGTCCACGGCGCGGGTCGGGTCGATGTGGCCGGACCCCATCGCCAGCGGCGACGCTGGGTGGTTGCGGTTGCCCATGTCCTTGATGGACGCCCCGGTGTTGTCCAGCGCGCTGGCCGTCGTCATCATCGCCGACCGGACCATCGCCGGGCTCCACTCCGGGTGCACGGCCTTGAGCAGCGCGGCCACCCCGGACGCGTGCGGGCACGCCATGGACGTGCCGGAGATGATGTTGAACTTGCTGTACAGCTGCGTTGATCCGACGGAGGCTACGCTGATGTTCTCCGCCCACGACGCCAGTATCAGCGAGCCCGGCGCCATCAGGTCCGGCTTGAGGACCGTCGGGCAGCTCCCCGACGGGCCGCGCGACGTGTACGCCGCCACCATCGGCGCCGGCTTCGTCCCCAGGATGGTCACCTCGAACTTGATCGCCGCCTTGGGCGTGCGGCTGCTCCGTATGTACTGGAGCAGCAGGGGCCCGTCTTCCGGGCTCAGGATGACGCCCGGGAACGAGAACGACTCATACAGCACCCTGATCGAGTCATTGGACAGGAACATGCCCGCGTGCACCTGGGCCACTTCCAATGCCGAGACGGCGTCGCCCAGGGAGGCGGTGGCGTCGCAGAGGATGACCTTGTCGCGGTTCTTGGACAGCAACGTGAGGTTGTCGCACGCGTCGAGGAAGACGAGCGTGGTGGCCGCCAGCGCGACCGGGCTGCCCGGGTACAGCGATTCGCCGATGACGGTGGTGCCGTCGCCGAGGGTGACGACGCCCGAGAACTCCCGGTCCACCGTACCCGACGCGACGGTGAGCGCCCACGGCGTGCCATTGTGGAGGAATCCGAGGTCGGGGCCTTCGTTGCCCGCGGAGGTGGACACGAACACGCCCCGCTGCATCGCGGCGAACGCGCCGATGGCGATGGGGTCCTGGTACAGCGGTACGCCGTCAAAGCCGAGGGAGAGGGAGATGACGTCGACGCCATCGGCGATGGCCTGGTCCATGGCGGCGAGGATGTCGGACGGGTACGCGCCTTCGTCCCAGAGGGCCTTGTACATGGCCACCCTAGCGCGCGGCGCCATGCCGCGCGCGGTGCCCGGTGCGTAGCCAAAGAAGGACGCGCCGGGCACCGGCGATCCCGCGGCCGTGGACGAGGTGTGCGTGCCGTGGCCATCGGTGTCGCGCGGGGAGTTCACGGCGATGGTCACGTTCTCGTTGGCGACGAGGCCGTTGCTGAACTTGCGCGCGCCGATGAGCTTCCGGTTGCACGCCTTGGCGCCGTCGAACGCCGTGCCGGACTCGCAGAAGCCCTTCCACCGCGCGGGCACCGGCGCGAGCCCGCCGTCGTCGTGGAAGCTGGCGCTCTCGGGCCACACGCCGGTGTCCACCACGCCGACGATGACGCCGTCCCCGTACCCCGCCGTCTCCCACAGCCCCCCGCCTTGCCCAGACCCGCTGACGCCGAGGAACTCGGGCGTGTGCGTCGTGTCGCGGCGCACCGCCCTGGCGTCGTCCGGGTAGCACGACACGAACCCGCGGGAGCGCCTGAGCGCCTCCAGCTCGTCGCCCCGCAGCCGCGCCGCGAACCCGTGCGCCGCGTGGTCGTACACGTAGTACATGCCGGCGCCGGGGGCGGCCGCGGAGAGCGTCGACTCGTACCACCGCTGGTGGCTCGCGAACGCCCTCGGCATGGCCGACTTGTCCATGTGCACAATGTACGGCTTCGCCGTCGTCTCAGCCGACGCGCACAGCGTCGCGAAGGCGAAGGCGAAGCATGCCAATGCCAATGCCGACAGCCACGGCCACGCCATGCAGCGGAGGAGAGTGACTACGATGGCCGCCATTACGTGTCCGGCACACGATTGTGAGACGCGCTGCGACGTCGTGCACCGGACCGGCGGCTATTTAACGATGGGGACACGCCACGTACACGTAGGACGTGGTTACATTGCGTATAATGGATGCTCTCAGTAGTTTGACGACTGACGACGGGTCGTACTCGATCCGGTGGTTGGCTAGTCCCTGTTGGGGAACAGCCCGGCGCGCCGGGATGGGCAGGCACCGTGTCGATCGTGTGCTTCGGCTTGGGGCGAATTGCGAGTTGCGAGGCGAGGCACGCGGTGGAGCTGGACGATGTGTCGCGTACTGCTGTACCCCGCAACTGCGTGCGCTGCAACTTTACAAGTGTATGGGGCTATATGCATGATAGCGTATGGTGCAGCTACCGGGAGTGCATGCATTGCTATGTCTTTGGCATGTTCCTAACTTCCTATGATCAGAACGAAACAAACCTTGATAATTTAGTGCTGATTGTACACTTCAACTGGAGACTTGTCTAGTCTTCACAACACGATGAACGAACAAATAGGGTGCGTTTGTGCATCATCAGGCCTTGGTCAGGCTCTTCAGAACATACGTTTGTTTGGTTCGCGTATCTATCATGCCAAGCTCTGCGCATGCAAGGAACCCCCCTCAGCCACGCTTTGGAGAAAGTCAGTAATGACATTGCCAAGTCAGTAATTTTGCTTATGTGGCACTCTATTTAATATGCATGACACTTCGATGAAACATGCATTGAGACGTTCTCATGCGATCAACTAAACATAATCTTGGAATAACTTCACTCGTGAAAACAGACAACCAAACACCACACTCTTGCATGCATTGGGCCCAAGCTCCTCCCACGCAAGCCAGGCTGAGTTCATACGCGAACCAAACATGCTCTGTAGAGCGGCGGCCATAGAACATGGAACAACCTGTACAGCAGGTCGATCGTTGAGTGGGCTGTGCACTCGTCACCTCCTAAAAAGCCAAAGGACAAAGTCTAGTCTACTCCTAAAGGAATTACACGTAGGAACAGGAGGCCCTTAGGCCATCATCAATGGAAATTTCATAACACAGTTTCCAACACATTTATATTTTGGAAACAGTGTATAGGAGTTTCATGAGATGAAACTGCTGTAAGACTTCTTTACAGCCTTCTTGCAGCCCACTCATATAAGGGTTAGCTCATCACTATTAATGCACGGCCCACTTGTCTGTCTCACAGATTTTTTTGTTTTTTGTGTCTAAGTCGGCTGTAAGTTTATAGCCCGCTTTTACTCTCTCTCCTCTTCTCTCTCCTCCACCTCAGCATTTAGCTGGCTTACAGCCTACTATAATACTTACTCTTACTCCCATGAAATTCTTATCATCTCTCTCTTCATTAATATAGCGCCACATCAGCATATTTAATGTGCATGAAACTCTAATGAAACCCCATTGAGACTGGCCTATATATATAGACTTGAGGATACAAAGCACTGTCCTCGTGGGCTGTCGGTGGTTCAGATATGTTCAGCTAAAATCAGCTACATTATCTTAATCTCTCTTGAGAATATCAGACACCGGCCGGACGACAGCGATGGCCAACCGATGGAAATTTGGATGCAGACGTACAGTACTTGATGCTTCCACGACTGCCGATTGGCCTGCGCGCGGCCGCCATGCCGGCATGCGTTCCGGCCAAGTAGTTGTTAGTCAGTAGCATTCCCTCGGGGTGGCATCACGACATCACCTGCATTCACTGCTGAAAGAAATGGACCACGCGAGCACATCGAAGGAAGCTAAGCTGCGCACGCCGCAAGAGCTAAGGCGGCAAGGCCATGGATCGAATCGACGGCAGCGATGGATACTCATCGCCAAGAATTAGTCCCCGGCCAAGCGCAAATCCCAAGGATAAAGGATTCAATTCAAGGACAATGAGGGCACGGGCGGCAGAACATGCGATGTGATTGATTTCTCGTGGCCACTGGCCGCGGCTCCGCACTGCGCTGCTGGTGGCTAGGCTGCCTAGCATGCAGCGCTCGGCGCCTGAGTGCGTGGGGGTGTGGTGGGTGACCTGTGCTGTGACGCTAACGAAACAGGGCGCCCGCACAATCACCGGCCACGGCTGCGCGTTTCTTGATGGAAACCAAGGGATTTCCCATTTCCTTTCCCCCGTTCGTCGTCGTTTGACCGGCGCTCAGACAGAGGGCAGAGAGGCCGTCGCTGTGCGATGGTGTGGGTGCGCATCGAGGCCGCGCAACCACGGCTGCTGCTGGTGGCTGGTGCGGTGCGCCCCGGCGTCCCGTCACTACGGTACCGGCCGGTGCGGCCACTGCGACGTTGCTGCTGCTGGTGCTGTGCTGCACTTGCCGCGCCCGCACGGCACATGTCGTCCGTCGTGCGGCCCAGACGTCTTTGGCTGCAGTGGTCCGAGTTTGGCCACCGGAAGGTCGTACCCCCCCCCCCCCCGTACGTGCTTGGTCGTGAAATTCGACCTGATTTGGCAGCGGACCAGCTGCCACGGGCGCAGCAGGAGATTTTTGGACAAGAGCCACCGACACGTTGTTACATAAAAGGACACTGTAAAGGTTAAAACTCCATGAAGCGAAAGACAAAATTAACACGACTAGTTCCATAATAATGATATATAACGTCACACAAAATGAAGCAAAACTAAATGTTAACCCGTCATGGGTGGAGCCATGCATTTGGAAATAAATGAGAAAAGTGGAACTAGCTAGCGAGCACGACTAGCAATGTTGGTTTAACCTGGTACAACTTAAGATATACTCCCTCCGTCCTCTTTAAACTGTTAGCATGTTTACTTGAGTTTATTAGCCAAATATTCAACAATTTTTTTTCTCTCACAAAAAATCAGCAAATAGTTGTCATGACTTATCAGACAAACGAACAAGACGATCTCACTTCCTAAAAAATCAAATATACTTAACTTTGACAAAATAAATACAAAAAATATTAATATTTATAGTACATAACTAGTATTGACCATTGAATCTATTTTTATAATAAACTTATTTGATGATACAAATACTACTAGTATTTTCTACAAACCTGATATGAATGTCATAACGACACTTAAAAAGGGATTGAGTATTCTTTCACACCTGTTTCACCTCATCGTCATACTATTGAATTTGTGAATTCATCGATGTTTATATCAAAGTAGATGTTGCTCCATGAGTGATGTGCAAGCTTTGCCTTTTCCATTTTGTAGACGCCGCAAACCTCGTATTTGTCACAGCTACTGTCCTCTTGGTGTGCCATTGAATTTTAATTGTCATATTAGTGATTGATGGCTTATTGGCATATTTCTGTCATTGTTACGTTAGATGCTATTGTTAGCTATGTGAATTACATTTTTTTTTGCCCAACTAATGTTGTGGCCTCCAGCTACGGTCTCAAGCCAAATATGATACTGAAACACCTGTCTTACTTCCGTTTGATTGTGGTTTCATTATTGATGTCGACCATAATACGTTAAATGGTTATGTTTTTTTTTCTGTTTCCTTGCATTGATGTTGGTATAATCTAATATACCACTTGACATCACTATGCTACTTAGCATCTAACTCTCTCCACCCGATAATAACTTAGTTTAGGTTGCTAAAGTTTAGCTAGCTAATTTTAGTATCATTTAATCACGTTTTACCCAAACACTATGACTAAATGGGACCAAATGACCTTTAGTCCTATCTAGTCACTTTGGAGTGACTACATAGGACTAAACCATTTAGCTAAGTAAACTTTAGCAGGGCCAAACCAAACCAGCCCAAGGTCTATAATTTATCAAGAAAACACATTTTACAAAAACATGGGACATTGTCTCCTAATGGCGGAAACTAATCACCGGTGCAATCAAAGAGATCTCCTTGGGAAAGGAAATGAGATAGGAATACATGTGTCTTTCGCCATCATCCTTAATCTGCCTAAAATTTTCTAAAAAGTTAATTATTTTGAGACATGGGAGTAAGTGTCAACCAATTTTAACCTCACAATTTGAGGCATCCCCTTCCTCTGTCTAAGTGGACAGTAGACTTGACTAGGTAGATCGACAAACACGAACACCTTTTTTCCCCACAATACATATAGATCGATATTTTCTTAAAATTGGATTTTATCTCCTTTGATTTGTTTTTTATGCTTTTATTATGTTCTTTAAATTCTTGTATTGAAGTACGTTTGTATTTTGTTATATTGAAGCATCTTCATCTTCCCAATCAAGCAAGCCGATGCCGAGTGATTGAAGCGCCATCCGCACATGACCGAAGAGCGTAGAGGCTACCAAGGATCGAATATGTACAATTAATTCTTGATTTATTGGAATGCTATGTAGTATGTACATGTTATTATTGTTTTATTATTTTTCTAACCAGTAGAGTCTATTTTAGAGTTTGGAACAAGGTCCTAGATCTTACCGACACGGTCCAGTTCTCCACATTTCGAAGCGAAAGCGCTACAATATCAAAATTCAAAAACTTTTCCAAACTAAACAAGACCTAACTTACCCGCCTCCGCCGCCGCCTGTGCAATCGATATCCAATATCCATTCCACTATCATCAGAGCACTGGACACGCGGACAAGTTGGGTACCGCACCAACGCGGCAAATCGTTGCAAATAGCGATTTTTTTAGCCCAAATTGGCTCGGTTACGAAAAAAAAATTCAAAAACTAGACCGTTTGGCCCCGCCACTATGCATGGCGGGGCAAATTCACTGCACCCCGCCATGCATGGTGGCGGAGTAGGGCTGCACACGTGTACCGAAGCCGGATGGTCCACCTGACGTGGTAGACACGTGGCGGGGTACGTGGCAAAGTGTACCCCGCCACGCATCATGGCGGGTTAGGAAACCCCACCGCGCATCATAGCGGGGTGCTCCCTGACAAAACGGCCCACTCCTTTCTCTGTTGTTTCTCACGCCGCGCCCAGCCCTCACCCGCAGCCGCTCCCCACGCCCGCCCACCGCCGCCACGCCGCGCCGCACCCCACCCCGGCCCGCCGCGCCCCGCGCCGCCGGTGGCCGTGCGTGGTTGGGGCGGCCGCCCGCAACCTTGGAGGCGCTGCCCCCTCGGCCGCTCGGAGGCCGTCTCGGCCTTGGAGGCGCTGCCCCCTTCCTCGGCCGCTCGAAGGTATTTTTAAATTTTTTTTAGTTAAATTGCTAGTTAGTTATTTAACGATTATTATTAGTTATTTAGTTAGTTAGTTAAATTTTAGTTAAATTGCTAGTTATTTAAATTTTAGTTACATTACTAGTTAGTTAAAAAAATTAGTTAAATTGCTCGAAGGTACACTATTTTGAGTTAGTTAGTTTATATTAGTAGAGGTAATAAATTAATTAGTAAGTTAGTTAGTTAGTTATGTAGTAATTAGTTAGTAAGTTAGTTGGTTATGTCAGAATTAGTTAAGAATTTAGTTAGTTATTTAGTATTTAGTACTACCATATTTGTTAGTTAATTATCGAATGTCAAATCGTTTTGTAGATGGATTACGGTGTAAGAGTTTTTTACGGAGGAAGTGTTAGGAGAGAGGATTGTCAGTTTGAGGATATGTTTGAGGAAGTGGAATGGTTTGATGGCCCCCCTAGTTTCAGCGATCTATGTGACCGTTTGAGTTTGAAGTTTGGCGATGCTTTCACACTAAAGGGTAGGTTTGATGTTGGAAAGAATAGGGCACACTATGTGATGATGAACTTGTGCAACCAAGCTGAGTGGTCCCGATACAATAGGGTCATCCAAGGTTCGAATGTCGGCATGGCTGAGTTGGTGTTGGAGAATGTTGAGAATGAGGAGCCGTCCTTCGATGACGGTGGTGCTCAAGGAGATTGTAGTGTGCAGGTCTAACAAACTATGGAGAGTAAGGACTTGGATGGTAATTGGACGTAGGAGCGGGTTCATTCTCCTCCAGTTGGTCATATAAGCAATGATTTTGATGTAGACGAGTTTGAACAGGAGGAGAATGAGGCGGCAGAGGATGAAATGATTGGTGATGATGTTTGCTCTCATTCTGACGAATCAGAAAATGAGGAAGGAGGTTCACCTGCCATGTGTGCACCGGTTTGTGGCATGCCCTCAGAAGTGCCGCTTGAGGTACTTCATGCAATGCAGACTCAGGGCAATTTAGCCACAGGGTATCCAGGTGATGGAGAGGAATATGAAAGATGGGGCCGGGTTAGGGAGGCGGAACATTACGTTGCACCATCCTCTTACACATCGGCAGAGCTTACACAGCTGAGGGAGGCTAGCTTGCCCTTTACCGGTGTTCTAAATTATATGGATGTCAGCATGTCGCATATGGCGGTTTGTGACACGGGTTTGCAGATACGTAAGGAATCATTGTACAACCATCAAAATTTAATACTCATGAAGGGAATGCTTTTCAATACGATGTCTGAGATGAAGTTGTTCCTTCAGGACTATGTTGTGTATCATCATAGGCCCTACACGGTTCGGCATTCCGACAAGGAGGTAAAATTCCATATAGTATGCAAGGCAGGTTTCCCGTGCTCGTGGAAGTTGAATGCACGGAAACGGTCGAGTGATGGGAAGTGGAAGGTAACTTTAGTGGAGCAGCCCCACAGATGCCAGACTAACAAGGGCAAACGGTATCATCCCCAGTTGATGGCTCGGTACCTTGCTCGCCGTATATTGGGTCTTGTAGATAAGGACAACGACGTATCAAAAGAGTTTCAATTGTCTCATTGGGAATAAAAACATAAAAAACCAATAAGAAAAACAGAGGGCACAGTGACTTACGCTACAACTATAACATGTATAGAAGCAACGTGCCGCGGTATCTGGATGTCTCGACTGGCTCACGTGTGCCGGATGTCCACAATCACAGTTAGGAATAGGTTTCTCGGGAGGCACGGGGGCATCCTTGCAAGACATATCGGGGTACAACTCTCTAGAACGACCCTTTTTCGCCAAATCGACTCACGATACGAGTCCTCCATCTAAAAACGCGAAAATAATTCAACACAAACCATATTACTAAACAAACTAACGTAACAAGAGATTTACTAAACATATTAAAACTAAACAAATGAACTTAACTAAACTATGGAAACGTAAAGGTTGTAAGAAATTTACCTTCTACGAGGGGTGGCCGGGAAAACGACCGGGAACGGCCGGCCGCAACGGGGAGGGGCGCCGAGGAGGGGCAATGGGGGTGAAGGACGACGGGGAGGGCCACTGGAGAAGAGCGACGCTCGGGTGTGAGAGAGGTAGAGAAAGAGAGACCCTCGGGGTGAGAGAGGGAGAGAAATGAGAAGAGGTGGGCGCTCGGTCGGCTATGTAGGGCGCGGGCATACCCCGCCATGATCCACGGCGGGGTCCACGTCAACCCACGTCAGCCGAGCAGTGCCATGCAGCGGCCACGTGGCAGCCCTACCCCGCCACCATGCATGGCGGGGTGCAGTGTATTTGCCCCGCCATGCATGGTGCCGGGCCAAACGGCCTAGTTTTGAAAAAAATTTCATAACCGGCCTAAATTTGGAATTTGTTTTAAATTTGGACTAAAAATAAAAAAAATTCCAAATAGCGACACAAAGTTAATGCCGATGCCCGATAGAGACCACGAGTCAGAACTCAGAAGAATGCTGCTTCTGCGCGCATCACTGGGCCAACTGCCAACAAGGGGGGAGAGCACTTGTGCAGTCCAGCCCATCACAGAGGCTGAGAGGCTGGGAGGGTTACTGCGTGGGCCTTGGGCCCTTCGGCCTCGGCGGGTGAGGAAAGGAGAAGCTGGGTGGGCCTGGTGACTAGGTGGGCTTCGGCCTGGGGAGGGAGGGGCCGGCTTGGTCGACCAAGGAGGGACGACGGAGAGGACGGCTTGGCCTGGGCAGCCACACACATTTGGTCTCAATATATGTATAGTCTGGCCCAGTAACGAGTATGTACATATTCCTTCCTTATTAGAAAATAATGTAATTCTTGCCCTTCCATAAAAGAATGTAACTATTTATTTTTAGGAATAAAAAAATTTAATTAATAAGTTGGATCAAATCAAATCAATAAAAAATACTAATATTTATTATATATATATAACAAGTATTATTAGATTAATCATAGAACATATTTTCAGATTAAACATATTAAGACATAAATGTGATACTATTCTTCAAACCTGAATAACTTAAAAAATTACTTGGTTCAAATCTAGTGTTATATATTTTTTTGTGGTGGAGACGGTATGTATATGCACCTTTAGGGCTTGTTTGGGGTACGTGTATTACCCTTAGTCCATGTGTGCTGGAGTGGAACTTAAACTAATTTAAGGAAGAATGTCCGATTTAGCAATTGATAAAAAAAAAGAAAGGCATCCTAATCCACTCTAAAACACATGTATCGAGAACAATACATATGCATCCAAACTGTTGGTGAGTTGATTGATTCTAACCGTCTGAAGCTTGTCCTCCTGTCCTACAAAATCCGTTCGTGCGTTCCTCGGCAAAACATGACCCAAAAAAGCACCGGAGCTGGAATCTTTTCCAAGTACCTGTTACCGGCGCCAGCACACAACCTACCAAATGGAGCTGAAGCAATGGCGGGATAGCGCAGGCACGCATCAAATGGCCGGCATACGGTCCAGGTGACCACAAAACCGGCATACGGCCCTACTATACACTCACGATGTGGGGGAGGTGAGCTCCAAGCCTCCAATGGCTCTGATTGCCCAGATAAGTGATCTCTCGAGCGCACCAGCTACCTCTTTTGAAGGTCAGAGCTCCTACCAGGGGCCGGGAGTGTTGCATGCGTACAGACTGGATCACACAGGTAACGGAGCTGGATCTTGCCGGCGGAGTGCGACCAAGGGCAGAAAGGTGCTTCTTGTCCCCCTCCGTCCGCCGCCAGGATCTGTCACAAAGGCTGGCTGGAGGAACTTTACGGCTCAGAACGGATGCCCGACTGATCAATGCGATGGCAGTCGCCGTCTCCGTCGCCGGGGAATCCACGCCTTCGCCGAGACCGAGAGTAGACGGGGCAGCGCTGGTTTTGGTCCAATCTTGAACACATGCATGGGCTGGGCTTTGGGCTGGACCAGGAAGTGGGTTGCCTGCGTCGAAGGCTACCGGGCCCAGCCTGCCATTTTGCTCGTGGCTAAATTCAAAAGGTCCAATTCATTCAAAATCCCAAACCACGATCCGACCGAACGTCAGCGTGTTTCAAGCAAGCAAATAGCATGCACACGAAATCTTGTGTTCACAGAGACATTGCTCGAAATTGCTTGGCAAACGACTAGCTGTATTGAAGTTACCGGAGACAAGCTTCGTCCCGTGAAGCTACGAGGACAGACAAGAATACAAGATACACCGAGTTGGACACTTTTTTTTTTACAACAGGACACGAATCAACGAACAGTCGAACTTACGGCCTGAGATAAGAGCAGTTCGCTATACAAACAGTTGGGGCACCCGGCAAAATCTACGTCAAGTCACGGTAGAGTTCAAAATCAAAACCTATCAAGGCAACCACTCCATCACGAAAAGGTTAAGCGTCGACAAGGCAGAGGGGGGAACCAGATCAAAACGACATCGACGAAGCAGAGTTGCAGCTACATGTCCTGCACTAATCTGGACGGCGTGCTCGCCGTGGTCGTGTTGCCCCCGTAGCAGCTGCTGTCGCATGACCCCGCCACCGGATTCCCCGGCGTCCTCGCCTTCTCCAAGGGGCTGCCGTTGCCCGGCCGAAGAGATCGACGATCCTGCAGGAGGAGATCGCGCACAAACGCAGGCAGAGCTATAAACACCAAAGAGGACATGGCAGTAGATAGAGTATACAAACAGTGAGTAAAGAATCTCTGCATCTGACCAACAATAGTTTAGGGGGCCTATGGGTAGCAGTAAAACAACATGGCCCTGATGGTGATATTGTTTTCTTTGAGATAGTTATTCATGATGACAGATTAGTTAAACATCCCAACGGGTAGTTCAGGCACTGTCCGGACAAGTATTTTTACACTTGGTCAGTCGTCAGACAAAGGGCTAAGTAATCAGAGCAACATTGTGCTATTTTAATCCTGATGATGCGCCTGCTGTCCATGTTTCTTAAACCCCGGATGCAGAAGGTACCACCATTTTAATATCGACAGGCATGACTGAAGCATTCATGTAGGACAGGGTAATGGGCACATTTTTTTTTAAAACCGGCAATTGCGCGGGTTTCACCATATGTAACTCGGGATCAACTTCAGCATGCATAGAGTATGTTCTTCAGAGCGAATGAGTAGCATGATTGACTTCATATATGGGCATAGATAGAGATGTAATTAAGAAGCAACTAGCAACAGGGCTCACCTCTCGATACGGGAAGTCGTCGACCTCAAGCATATGGATGACATGCCCCATCTTGGGCCGTTTCTGCGAATCGGGATCCACGCACCTCAGCGCCACCAAGAGAGCCTTCTTCAGCGCCTTGGAGGAAGGCTTCTCCGGCAGCTTTGGGTCCAGGATCGCCTCGTAGTCCCTGTTGGTCACCTTGTTCTTGAGCCATTCTACAAGGTTCACCTGTAATAACAGTACAGAAAATTCAGGAACTCAGGCAAATTCAGAAGCACATTTCGCATTGCAGCGCATAGCATGATCTCGTCGCTGCATTGAATCACAAACACCACACTGACCTCTCCGACAGGCCTAGCATAGTCGACGGGGCTTCGACCGGAGATTATCTCCATTATCAGGATCCCGAAGCTGTACACGTCGCTCCTCTCATTGAGCATACCTGTGCTAGCATACTCTGGTGCCACATAGCTTCCAAAAAACAGAAGCATTTTGAGAATTCACATCAGTCACTTCACCCGGAAAGAAGAAGAAGAAGATCAAGCATGCATGCATGATTCATCATCAGGGGACCTCACCCAAATGTTCCCATCACTCTGGTGGTGACGTAGTTGCTGTCTGAGCCCAGGAGCTTGGCGAGGCCGAAGTCCGAGACCTTAGGGTTCCACCTCCTGTCCAGCAGGATGTTGCTCGACTTGATGTCCCTGTGCACCACCTTCGGCTCCAGCCCCTCGTGCAGGTACGTGATCCTGAATCATCCCAATGCAAAATGTTCAGAGGTAGTACATGAGGGAGCAGATCGAAAGCAGTGTGGAAAACAAAAAATTCAGGCTGCACCCTTTGGCCATGCCGAGCACGATGTTCATCCGGATGTCCCAGGTGAGTGGGCTCACCGCGCCGACGTCGCCGTGCAGCCACTGCTCGAGGTTGCCATTGTCGACGTACTCGTACACAAGTATCCTGAGAACACAAGCAACCGCCGAACAGATTACCACAAGAAGCAAATGCAGTTATGATGCAGCCGTCATCAATGCGCAGCACAGAGAGCTCGGTTCTGTTTTTTCTGTACTTACCGCTGGGCGCCCTCGGCGCAGTAGCCCAGTAGGCGGACCAGATTCTTGTGGCGAACGCGGCCGATGGCCTCCACCTCCACCTTGAACTCCCGCTCGGCTTGTCCCCTGCATCCGGCGACCAACGTGCAGCGGGTCAATAAGTTATAGCACACACCACCGAACGGAGAGGCCATCGGCAAATGGCAATGCGTGCCTGTTGTTGAGGAGGTTCTTGACGGCGACTTGGTAGCCGTCGGCGAGGACGCCGCGGTAGACGATGCCGTATCCGCCTTCGCCGACGACGTGCTCGGGGGCGAACGCGGCGGTGGCCTCCTCCAGCTCGCGCAGCGTGTACCAGTGGCCCCAGCCGAGGTGCGACACCTCGGGGCCCACGACGGCGGCCGCCGCCGCCGACACGTCGGACGCCACGGGACCGACCTCCCCGCCGGCGTCGGCGTACGCGACCATGCGGTGTCCCTTGCCGGCCTCGATGTGCACGCGCTGCGACCCGTGCGCCACGGACCCGCCGTCGCCGTCGTGGTGCTGCGCCACCTGCGCGCCGCCGCCGCCGTCCTTGAGGAACGCGTGGCCCATCTCGAGGTAGTGGCGGAGCGAGCCGACGTGGACGGCCACCTCCTGGATCTCCTTGGACACGGGCGGGATAGTGGACGGGGACAGCGGCGCTGCTCCGGGCACGGCCGCGTGCGCGTGCGCGACGCCCTTCCGCGGCCGCCTCCGCCGCGCCGCGGCGAGGTGGAGGGAGATGAGCACGAGAAGCAGCACGAAGGCGGCCCCGACGGCGATGCCCACCAGCACCCACAGGCGCAGGCCCAGTACCGCCGTCCTGCGGGACAGCTCGTTCCGCAGCAGCGGCGGCGGGGGCGGAGGAGGCGACATTGCTGCCGGAGGAGGCCGGCGGTGCTGCTGCTCCTTCCTGATGCTCGCCGCCGTCGCTGCCTGCTGCCCGGGCGCGCGCACAGCACTTGGCGCTACTCCTACCAACCACCCAGGCTCCTCCTCGCTTGCTACAGCTGCATGGTACCGTCACTCCTCGCTAGCTCACTGGTCTGGTCACTAGTGACGACTGGCGAAGGAGCCTGGGGCTGCGACTGCGAGAGCACGAGATGATACAGGACGCCGAGGCCTTTCATGTGGGCCCGGGGGAGTTGAGCTGGGCAGCGGAAGGTTGTCTGTTTCTGTGCGTGTGGGCCCGTCTGACAGGCGGATCTTTGGTTAAACTAGCCTGGAGTAATTAAGCCATGCTCAGAAGTCAGAACCGAGGATCTGAGATGATTAAAAGCTCGAATTAACTGGCTGCAACTGTAGTATAGTAGGGACGTCGGGTATAGTAGTATAGGGCATTGTTTAGTTTCAAAATTTTTTGCAAAATAGAAATAGTATCACTTTCGTTTGTATTTGACAAATATTATCCAATTATGTACTAACTAGACTCAAAAGATTTGTCTCGTCAATTCCGACCAAACTGTGCAATTAGTTTTTATTTTCATCTATATTTAATACTTCATGCATGCGTCTAAAGATTTGATGTGACGGGGAATCTGAAAAATTTTGCAAAATTTTTTGAGAACTAATCAAGGCCGGTTGGTGATGTTGTTGTCCGCATCGATTTCTCCAACTTGATCTGGACCGTCCATGGGCAGATCGGACGGATGTAAGGGCCTCTTCGGCTCCGAGCATCGACGACGACGACCTTTCTCTGGTCCAAGGTCCAAGCGCGAGCGATTTGCAGGGCATCTCTGGACTCTCTAAACTGCCTACTGTTCTGACTTTTGGCTTCAGCTGGGCAAAATGGCAAAAGGCGTGGTGGATTTGCCAAAAAGTTTTCATTGCGCGACGGCACGACACGTCGACACCAAGAGGCTTCACCTCTTTTCGTAGAAGTGACTGCGTGCTAGTGTTTACCCTACACTATTCAGGCCTTGTTTGGTTCCCAAAGATTTTTAAGATTCCCTGTCACATCGAATCTTTAATCGCATGTATGGAACATTTAATATAAATAAAAATAAAAACTAATTATATAGTTTACCTGTAATGTGTGAGATTAATCTTTTGAGTCTAGTAACTTTTTTGTTTGGACAATGTTTCTCAAATAAAAACGAAAGTGCTACAGTAGCCAAAAACGAAATTTTTTAGAACTAAACAAAGCTTCAGTACACTGTCACTCTGCCAGCCTGCGATAATCTCCATTGCTATTTTCCGATATGAGTATATTTGCTTAGCTTTTCTAATCTCCATTGATATTTTCCGATATGAGGATATTTGCTTGGCTCAAAAGCTATGACTATTTATTTATTTTATCATAAGAGAAAAATATTATTAAATAGCTAGAATATTTAGTAGATAAACGAGTATAGATTTCTCATTTTCTGGCTTCAATCTACTTGTAACTTTTTGTATAGTATAGAATGCGATTAGTGCAAGGGGACCGATGACACCGAGAGTACGGCGTTATGTTAGTTGGCATATTTATACGCGTACCGGTACGGTCCCATGGACAAGATAGTAACCAACGCAACGCAACGCAACGCAACGAGTGGCCAATTCATCAGAAGCATTTGGCTATTTGGTCCTATACTCTCGTGCGATGCTAATAATGCGCGCAAAGCCCTGCGATGCGGGCAATACATGCATACGCATGGCGGTGCCTACGGATACGATATACTGTACTGTAGCACTGTGCTACTGTGGCCACTACTGCCACTGCCACGGCGCAAATGGAGAACAGGCTGTTCCTTCTCCGCCACTGTCTCCTATACGACTTTTGGTACAACGATCGCATACATATAGGCCTAGTTTAGTTTTAAAATATTTTGCAAAATCGACACTGTAGCTTTTTCGTTTGTATTTGACAAATATTGTCCAATCATAGACTAACTAGACTCAAAAGATTCGTCTCGTCAATTTCGACCAAACTGTGTAATTAGTTTTTATTTTTATCTATATTTAATACTTCATGCATGTGTCTAAAGATTCGATGTGACGGGAAATCTGAAAAATTTTGCAAAATTTTTTGGGAACTAAACAAGGCCATATATACGTTTTCGCCCAAACTTGACTGGCCTTATTTAATTTAAAAAAAAAAGATTTTCCGTTACATTGAATCTTTAAACGTATATATAGAATATAGATAAAATTAGTTAATTATATAATTTGTTTATAATTTACGAGACAAATCTTTTAAACTTAGTTAGTTCATGTACAAATAAAAAAATGTTGTAGTAGTCAAATCTATTTTTTTTCACACACTAAACAAAGCCTCCCTCCGCATAATCCACCATGTAATATTTTTGTGGTAAATAAATGAAGGGGAGAGAAAGGGCGAACCGGACGCGCGTCGCATTCCCCAGTTTGCCGACAGTTTTGGTGCAGAGCGGTGATGCGAAATGACGCCGAATGAGTAGCGCTGTCGTTCCAGCACGCATCTCTAGCGTGCATGATGCATCATGCCGATGCATGTCTACCACACACAGCACAAAGAGAGAGCCCTACAAATTGAGCTCCATGTCTGGAGCGATGAGTGAGTGAGGCGACAGGAGAAATGGAGGTCGCGTCGGTGGCAAGATTCCGACGACTCTCGGCAGTGCTTAGTGTTTTGCAATGAGTGTGGGTAGGAGCACAAGTGGCTGATTATATAGTTTTCTCCCAATAGCCTGCTTATTACTAGCTCTCTCTACGATCATAGGGTGAATTAATTAATTAAGGGGCAAATGATCGATCGGATTCGAATGAGCAAATCACCCATGCATTTCTGCCCAATGGAAAACACCTGCTTAATAGCTTCTCGCCAATTCGGAAAGGAATGTGGTGTGTTCCTGTACTACTCCGTATGTATCTACAGCTGGTATGTAGCTCGTCCCGTTCGCCCGGCATTGCCATTATCAGCGGGCGAGGACGTACCTACCGTCCTTTCGACCGCGAAAGATATGGCCCCCCGTCTACGTACGATCTGTTGTCCTATACGTAACCGGATACGGTGTCTCTCGGAATGGCTCTCAATAAATTCCTTCTTTTTTATTTCCTTTCAGAATCACGGATAGATTAGATCCCCACGGTATTACTAGATCTAAGCAGACAGTGTACTAAAGATGAGCAGTAATTGTGATGGATCGATCAGAGGACTAATCTCGTCCGCCATCATTGATTCATCCATTGTCCACCTCCGCTTAATTCGCTTCAGTCGCCCTTCAGCTCCTGCGCGAGGGATGTGGCTCAGTTGGACTGGCACTGGACGGAGCAGCCACGCCAAGAACTGCCGAGCTGGCGTGATAGCTAGCCAGAGCCTAGAGGAAGTGTACGTCTCGCTCTCAGAGACACTGCTAAGGCCATGAGCCCATGACGACCATCCATGCTCGCTCGTCTGCTGTGTCAAGTGAGGAAAGCCACGACGAAATTGGGCGTTACTACAACGTCTCGGGATCTCTCTCTCTGTTCTGTTGTTCGGGTATCATTCCCCGTTCCGTTCCATTCCATTCCATCCGCTGCGTGCAGACTGCAGACCGGTGAACGGCAGCGGCACCTGCCTCTGCTCCCTCACGGCAGAGGGAGCAAGGAGCAAGTACAGCACGGCAGGGATTACTTTGCAGCAACGGCATTCCCCGCATCGCATGGAAGAAATTTAACCACAAAGATCTTGGCTCTGCCTGGCTATTGTATTCCCATCCCGGCAGCCAGTTGTGCTCATGGATTAAGCAGATCTGTCAAGTAAGTACCGTAACTAAATTAGGCTTTGTTTACGTCCAAAAACTTTTTGGATTTTGACACTGTAGCATTTTCGTTTTTATTTGACAAACATTATCTAGAGCAACTAGGCTTAAAATATTCGTCTCGTGATTTACAGATAAACTGTGTAATTAGTTATCTTTTTTTATCTATATTTAATGTTCCATGCATTTGCCGCAAGATTCGATGTGATGGGAAATCTTGTAAAATTTTGGGTTTTTGGGTGTATCTAAACGAGGCCTCACTACTACTGCCGCCATTGCTGCTGCGTCTTAACGGCGGGAAGAGCGGAGGAGCCCCACGCCAGCCACAGGCAAGAGAAGCTTCTTCTTCGCTGCGTATTGTGCGTCTTGCGCCTGCTGCTCGTTGGCCGATACCCCCCGCGTGAACCTCTCCCCCGCCTCCCGGGTAGGTAGCTGATGCGCGAACGGCGGGAGCGCGACGCCGACGCCGCGGAGGTGTGTGCCGCGCCTCATGCTTCGCCCGCCGCGCGGCCGATGGACAATGCATGCCATCCGCACAGCTAGCGCCCGGTTTGGTCTCTTGCGAGCGAATAGACTTCAAGTGCAGCCGCGGCCCGCGGAGCGCTCTGCAGAAGAACCGGCGGTTCAGTTATGGGTCGTTGTCGCGCCGGGCTGGTGTCCCTGTTCTTTCCTGCCCTGCTGCTGCTGCTGCTGCTGCTTCTGTGTACAGGGATCTCTGTACAGCGAACACACGCATTTCCGGATCCTACCGTGTTCTGACACGTACGTTTTTTTATTTATCGAGAGCATCACTTGGGTGCTCGTCCTCGTCCTGGTACTCGACACAACCTTAGCTTTACACAGCTGGATCAGGCCGGCCAGTTCAATCGGGACACCAGCTCATGCGCATGGGCTACCCGGAGGAGAGGACCCGCACCGGAGTTAAAACCGCCGGCGAAATTTAGGCGCGCGCGCGGTCACGGTCCGGGTGCGACCACCCAGCACCGATGACGATGCGGGCAGGCAGCAACAGTATTTGACCACGGACGCGCGGCCTGGCCTCCGGTGGCCATGCATGCATCGCCAGTCAGTCGCCGCCATAATTCGATCCATCACCACCGTCTCGTCCCCATAATTTGAGCCAGGACCTAGGCATAGGCGCGGGGGGGGAGCAAGGTCGGGGTCACCGGGGAGCGAGATCGCGGAAGGGAGAGAGGCAGAGGCAATCGCACGAGGCTGGAGCTGGACCGCTGGACTGGTCTATTGTTTGTAAGTACCGTGCTAGTGCTACAGCTGAGCGCTGCACTTTCTCGCCGCTAGAGGCCCAGAGCGAGCGTGTCCGCGGGGTCAAACAGGGGCCATGGTGGAACGATGTGGACTGTGTAGAGCGCTGTGCTGGCAGGACCAGGGCCGGGCTGCCGGGTGTGTTTCGGTTTAGGCTCTATTTGGCAGGGTTTTAAACGAAGCCGTTAAAGTTTAAAAAAATAGTAATTTTACCAGTTCTAAGTTTATATTAAGAGAAGAGAGAAAAATGTCCTCTCGCTACAATACCTAAAGGGACTAAATATATATAAAAAGGGTCGTTTAGAAGATTTAGAGTGCTCCAACAATTATCTAAGGCATCACTAATGCCTACTCCCTCCATACTCAAAAAGTGGACGTTTTGGACTCCCTTGACGATTTCGCAAAGCTTGACGCTCTGGACTCGCAGCGTCCTGCGCGGACGAGTTTATCCTGGCCCTCGTGACCTTTGTGCTCGCTAGCAGACTGCAGTTAATCGCGCAACCTTGGTCGCCGTGTTCTGGGACTCGCGCACGCGTAAAGCTGCCGCACGCGCATCCCTTCCTCTCGCGCAGAGAGTGCGCACGGCGTCAGGCGACGAAAAAAACACAGCAACAGGAACTCGAACCCTACCCATCTGTCTTAGAGTGCTCAAGACAAACCAATCAAGCTACGAAAGTTTCTTGACTATAGGATACCGCAGGGCTAATTAATAAGCGCAAAGTTAGAAGATTACCCCCTAATTAATCACTTCTTGCATTGGTTACCACAATTTCTATCTAAACGTCGGGTTTTTTTAGTATGGAGGGAGTATGTTTTTCGAGTAATCACCAAAGCACACCTCTCTATGGAGACGCCCTCCGTCACTAGACACGTGTCACCGCCGTCTTCGACCGGCCAGCTCGCCAAGTCTTTCTAAGCCTCGCTCGACTCGCACATCCGCCGTCTTGACTTGGTCAGCACGGTCACTTCCATGTACACTTGCACTCGTCGATGTCCCAGATGTCAGCCGCCATGGTTGGTCACTCTGCCTCCTGGTCCCTCGGTCCAAGCCTCACGTCCGACTTTCACCACTCCAGGTCCATCGGCACAGCACGTATCTATTTGACCTTCTTCTCGTTGTCGGTCATTGCCTCCGAGCTCCACACATGCACACTACAAGCAAGAGACTTGTTGCCCAACTCACACTAGAGTTAGTCACAAACTCAACCTAGATCATGGATCACGTTGATAACCACTCAGCATAAATCGAACCACAAGGACACATTTTAACCTTATGTTCGCACAAGCGGAACAGGAGCAACAATACGACAAGCTATAGGCATCTTTGACAATCGCCTGGGCACAACACTACCAGCAGGTTCCGCAAAGTGCTAACCCGGTGGGCGGCTCTTGGTCACCGCGTCCCGCATCCTGTTGTGCGGTCGACAGTCGTCGATTGATCGGCAAAGAGCGGAGCCCGGGGGCAAGGGTGCCGTATCATGAGGGTAGGGTGGTCTGCTGCTGCGGTGTGATAAATAATTCTCTGCTCTCTTTTCCCCTCAAATCTCATCTTGCTTACTCCGTATCTGTTTACTTGTTTCCATATCAGATTCTCCTCACCTTAAAAAATGCTTCAAATTTTTAATCTGAAGTACATTTTGGCATCATCGTGTTATTTTAGCTTCTACTAGTGTTGTTGTATATTCAGTTTCTTACTAGGGTTTCAAATCAACAATGCTTTATCATTGGTATTGCTATTGCTATTGTCAGTGGGAGAGCTCAAGTTTTATGAAGTGTAGACGAAACGTCATACTAGTATTAACAAGATAACACTATAACGCAAGATTATAAAAGGCTTTAAGTGCTAAGCAAGCAATGACTCACTACCTAAAGTTTAAGCGTGCTTAAGCATTCCTAATTACTTAAGAGTTTTGTGATGTAGTAGATATTTAGAATTTTGATCTTAAATCGAACAAATAGAGAAGAGAATGGAGAGCAGTTGAGAAAGAGCAAATGAATCCATAATGATGCCGTGGGAGGAAGTTCACAATCTCCCGAGACGATCCATTGTTGCTTGGGGACAACCAACTTTTAAAGGAAGGGTCAATGTCAATGCCACGGAAGAGAGGGCAAAAAGGATCAAAAGTATGAGTATCGTTACGCATTTGGCAACAAAGCAAATGTCATCGATCAAGGGTGGGGTAATGTTGACATCTAAGCGTAGTGGTGTGAGTTGGTGGTGAGTCAAGAGTGTTATGGTAAGAATCAAGCTAGTATATAACGTTTGAGGTCATTGTGTCTTATATTGAAGAACTGAAACTCTAAAACCTCAAAGAAATCTATCTTTATTCTTGGTTCTCATTTTTGCTTCTCTCTCTAAATCTTCAATTCTTAAGCTATCTGTCTGATTCGTTACGAAACCATGACAAGAGCTTAGGAAGCCCAGTGGATTTGAGTCCAGGTTTAAAATCAGTCTTCTAGTGGAGTAAGGAATTTAATTACAAATACGTGGGGTGAATAGAGGATAATAGAGACCGATGTGGATTTACAAAATGGCTGATAAATATGTTAGTCTAGATATATAGATATTGATTATATATATGCTAATTTGTCAAAAGATGTTAGAAAGAAAAAAGAAATAGAAATTGCTCAAAAAAAAATGGAAAAGAAAAAGGAAAAGAAATTGTATGGGCCATCTACGACTCCATTCAGTCAGAACCAACCCGCGCACCCATAGTCTTTCTCGCAGCGCCGCCGCTCCATCTTCTGCTCCTTCCCCTACTCGCCGTCAGCGGCGCTCAGGCTCGGGCGCTCAGCGACGGAGGGGCAGTCCCAGGCTCGGCGGCGGCGTCAGCGGCTCCCCCTCCCGCCTCTCGTCCTTCGCCTCGCGCCCTCGCCTCCGTCCTCCGCGCACCGGCCGGCGACCCTGCGTACGCACCTCCCTCTCCCCTCCCGCCTCTGCTGTACCGTGGGAGCCCGGCCAGCTGCCCAGGGTGGCCGGGCCTTGGCTCCGCCGGTGGCTATTGCCCTCATTCCTAAAATTATTTCTGGATCCACTACTATCAACCAGGAACTCTCCACCCTGGCTGCTGGCGGGACGCCATGGAAGGGGCGGCTGCGCTCTCACCACACGACCCCTCAAAGTTTTCAAATGCAGAGGCTCCCTTCCCAGACCAATTACATGGGGGAGGAAGAGGATCTCCAAACATTGAAGAAGCAGGCTTCCCTCAAGAAGACTGTGAGAGGTTGCCACCCTAGAGCTGTACGGCAGTTGCTGCAGCTCGATAGAAGAGATTCTGAGCATCCAATCGTGATAGACAATGAAGTAAACGAGGTAGGAGCTACTCTTGCTTGACTTCTATATTTTTTTTCCTTATCAATTCCATGTATTTCATTCCTGAATGTTATCATGTTTAATTGTTTGTTACTTAGGCCTTGTTTAGTTCGCGAAAAATTTTGGATTTCGCTACTGTAGCACTTCGGCTTTAATTATAGACTAATTAGGCTCAAAAGATTCATCTTGCAAATTACAGGTGAACTATGTAATTAGTTATCTTTTTTATCTATATTTAATGCTTCATGCATTTGCCGCAAGATTCGATGTGACGAGGAATCTTGAAAAAATTTGGGAACTAAACAAGGCCTAGAAAGCTTGATTCAGTTCACACTTGATTTATAGCTTATGAGAAATAGCGGTATAATTTGCACTTTCTCTTGTAGGAATATAAGGTCAGCGCTGATCAATCAGCAATTATGGTTCTCCGCAGATCCCCACGGTTTCATGTGGAAGATAAGAGTTTGGGCAAGCCGCTGTTGCCACCAAATCACCCGGAGACGCCTCCTAACAAAAAGAGTAAAAGTGCTCATTTGAAAGACAAAAATCAAAAGAGTCTGAAAAGTGATAGTAGAAATGCTCGATTGGAGCCTTTGGCAACAATGAAAAGGCAGAATGAGCCCCAGTTACTTTGTCAAGATCCCCGAGGCATCACCAGCAGGAAAAATATTGAAGATGTATCTAACAAAAAGAGTGAGAAGAAAGAGTTTATGCCCACTAATTGTAAAGTGTTGATAGGAAAGAGGAAGAGAGGCAGAAAAAGGGCGTTGTCATCGAAGAAGCAAAGTTGCCAAGAGCCAAAACCATTGCCTACAAATCGCCAAGAAATTGCACCTTGTGATGAACCCAGAAAATCTATCCACAGAAGGATTGAAAATGAACCGTCTATTGTGGTGATGCCTAAAAGTGGTGATGAGGAATTGACAAACATTGATGAAAACATCAGCAAACCAAGTGGGACTGAAAGAGGAGTGGGAAAATTTTGTAGCTCTGATGATTGGACAAAAGAGCAGGACATGGCATTGCGCAAAGCTTACTTCACTGCTCGACCATCCCCACATTTCTGGAAGAGAGTTTCAAAAATGGTATTCAGTCTTTACATCATTTGCTTTAGTGGTTCTTTCATTTCTTGTAAGTTGCAATAGCTGACCACAGAAATATTTATTATATATTACATGAAAAAGGAAGAGAATATTGAAGTATTGTGGCCAAAAATGTTTCTGCACTTTTCAGAAACGGATCTCAGTGCACATGGTTGTTCACATGTTATTTTGTTTGATCAATGCTTTTCAACTATCAAAGTTTTATAATTATATCTATGATATGGGTGTTATATGAAGATTCATAGCTGAAAGGTAATAAAGTCATTAATTATCGACTGGCCTTGTTTGTTACTAACCTTGAGGGTTTGAGAAGATAATTTCCCTTAGGGAAGATTGTAATATACATGAGTCTGCATAGGATGGCCCTTGATATACTTAACAGCTTTGTGCTGACGAATTTGGTTCCTTTCTTCTGGCATATACAAAGATTCTAATGCATCACTTTAGTGGAAACAATATCCTCATACATCATTAGGTTTCAATAACAGTTCATTCTTTTGTTTTAGTAGTCCACAGATTTACTAGTTCTGTTGACAAAAGGGTATGGGGTATGATTAGACAGATTCAAATAATAAAACATCTAAAACAAGATGTATAGCTTGGGGCTCAAATCAACAAAATTATCATTGACTTTTAAAGATTTAATTGCAGAAATCTAAAAACCTGGGTACTAGTGGGCTTGATCACACAATCAAAATAACCTGAAGTTTCATAGTGTTAGTTGACTTTTCTTTTTTTGTATTTCACTGGAATATTTTAATGGTAGGTCCTGATTCTTGTTTGGCATATTTCTTTTTCCATGTGTGGAATTCTACCTTTGTCATTTATTAGCTCAGTAATTTTTGCCACAACTCTTTTCAGGTGCCAGGGAGATCTGCTGAAGACTGCTTCAACAGAATTCATGCTGACCTCACGACACCAACTCCAATAGCCCCACGTCCCAGAACAAGTAAAACAACATTTTCTCCTATAGGAAATTTCACATTGTCTGATCCAAAACTTCCAAATCTCTTGGAATCTAGAGTTGCAAGGCAAAGGACCGCTAAACAAAAGGGTCTTACAGCACAGAAGACAGTGAGGCATTTGTTGCAGAAGCATTGTGTCATTGACCAAGCTCAAGAGGCTGATCACTTCTCAGTTTTTGAAAGCTCACCAAGTGCCTTACAATTGAACTTATCTTTTGAAGATTCTCATGGGACTCCTGACAGTTATACGAATTCAGGTTCTCTAGGCAAATGCAGTGGAAGCTCTTCAGCACGAAAGAAACCAATTTCAAGGTTAAGAACTAAGCCATCTGAACCGAGCCCAGAAGTTCTAAAGCCTATAAAGAATGTTATCTTACATGAGAAGTACATTGATCAATTGTCACGTAGAGAATATACAAAAAGGCCTCGCAAAAGCACTCAAGGCTCTAAAGCTGCTGATTCTGAGAAGGCTCTTTCTGAGCAGAAAGCTGGTAGTCTGAAGGCTGCTAAAAATGCTCTTATCTCAGAAGCAACTGACTTTATAAGCAGTTTTAAGAAGGTGCAAGCCTGTTCCCTTGCGCATGTTGTGGAAAATAGCGAAGATGATGAGATTGAATGTGATGCCAGTGATTACAGCCATGATGATAAAGAATAAGGAGGTGCTTATGGTGTTAATTCCCAGCAGCTCTTAGCAATTATTACCTTTTTTGTTAATGGGCGTTAGTCATCACTCATCAGTGCCTGGTGCTTCAATAGGTAGTTACTAGTATGGGTGGTATGGAGGTGTATTCTGCCTAATATGTGTCTTGTTCCTAGTGCCCTCGGAACTGTAAGTGAATTGAGAAAGTGTTGCCTTCATCATGCCTTATGATGATTGAAACCAATTGAAATTGCAACGGTCGAACCTGTTTCTCTTGTGTTTGCATAAATTAGAAAGCTTCATTAAATATAGTTTGTTCATTTCTTTTTCTAAAACACACAAGAGAGTTGTGTATCATTTTGTTAAGGGAGAAAAAAAAGTCTATTCAATTCATAAGAAAGTTTCTACAATGTTACATTAGGGCAATGTATTTTAAAAATACTCACCATTTAAGATCCACATTACTTTAGCTCTTTTTCAGTGACCTGACCAGGGTAAGAGATGTGTCTCAGAAGTAGTCTCCAACACCCTTTGAATTTTATGCGTCATTTCCCATTCTGAGCTTAAAATATGTGAATAACATGACATTGATGCATTGCCATTCAGCCATTCTTGGTGATTGATGCACGAGGAGTCATTCAACATTAATTCAGGAAGCACTTATAGTTTGAGAAGGTGAAATAGCACTGCTTTGCTGTATTGGTATATGGTATTCTGGTGAGTTGAAGTATTTATTATTTATCTGCTTAGTCTGTTAAAATAGTGTTCCAATTACCTGAAAAATCAGGAGTTGTTGATCCAATTACTCGTTACAATGGAGATAACCATGCCATACCTTTATGGAATTGTTGACGGGACCAAGCTTGAGGATTTTGGTGGCTCGACTGGAGATGGTTTTGGTTGTCAGTGCCGCTATGGAGTGGAGATCAACATCGGGCAGCGAACTCACATCCCTTGCAGCGGTGGGCTCACGTCCCTCCATGGTGGTGGTGGTGGCGATCAGGCGTGAGAGTTTGGTAGCTCTGAGTGCAGATAATTTTGGTCTGTCAGTGCCACACCTGTGCGCCGGAGTGGAGATCAATGTCAGGCAGCAGCATGAGGATCAAGCAATGGTTTCACGTCCCTGTGCGGCGGGCTCACATCTCTGAGTGGTGGTGGTGGTTGTGATTTATTCTGATGATGAGCATGAAGACTCTTTGTTTTCTTGCGTTAATTGGTTGTTGCTGGCCTTGTGCGTGGATTCAATCCATGAGGATAATGGAGACCCTTGAGTTTTTTTACACGGATTGCTGGCCTTATTTATTTGTGGAGAAGTGGAGCGTTACCATCAAGTGGAGCAGCAGAGGAATTGATGAGAAGGAGATGGCTTCATATGGGTGGTCTCCGCGTGAAACTGCTTGATACCGTGAGGGAGCTAGAAGATTTTCCTGATGGAGATTATAGTAGTTGGGCCCATGGTGATGTGGCAGCGTGAGAAGCCAGGAAAATCCTGTAGTGGGGATCTCCTATTTAGTTATAGAAGATTAAGTATGGTTACATCTTATGAGATATTTATACTATGAAGAACATCAACTTCTCACCTCAGGGAGAGAAACTTACCAGGTAGCAGTATAAAAAAACTATATAGTTAAGGTGCAACATGGTTTTGTGTTGTGAAAGGAATCAGTATACCCTTCCCTTGAATTAGATTAATCTGGTGTAAGCTGCTGTCAAAGTTCAATATATTCCATGTGTAGGCTTCATTACTACTTTATTTACTGCCTGTACTGCAGTAATAATGTTGCACAATTGATGCATTGTTTCCTTGAATGAGATTAATCTTGGGTCAATTTTGTGTAGTTAGCTTCTGATAGAAGTTTTAACAACGAATCCTTTGGGATCTTGTGCTGCTGATATAAATAAGGTATGGCAAAATAGGGCTCAAAAAATATAGGATCATTAATGTTTATTAGTTTTATTTGCAAGATGATGGTCATGCGGTGGGTATCAGGTGGCATTCAGCTGGGACAAGATTGTTCTTTTTTTTTTCTGGAATGAAGTAGATGTCAGAAGGAGTGGGGTGGAAAAAAGTAAACATAACTTCTATGGCGATCTTCACTTCTTCAGAAGTCAAGAATAGAGTCAGTTGGGCATAAGCCTGCAAACTTTTACTGTAATGTTAGTGAAGAGCCTGCTTTATAACTGACATTTCTGGAATTCTTCTTTTCAGCATGAGCAAAGTGGTTTTTCTGGATGTTCCGCTGTTCTGTTTTTATTTCAGCAGGTATTAGAAGAAAATATTCCGCATCTTTTTACTCAAATTATTATTTCTGCCACTAAAAGAGTTAGTTCAAGGTCGTGGGATTCACTTGATGGTGGTCGGAGGTGGGCTGGTTGTGGTGGTGTTGCCCCTTTGCTTGGCCCGTCTGTTTGTCTCGAGTGTGTGTATTTGGGAGGGGCTTTCTTTAGCCTCTTTTTTCCCTGTGCAGTTTGTATATTTTTTCTTTTTTTTTTATGAAATGACTTGCAGCTCTCACATTTTGTTCGAAAAGCAAAAAGGAAAAAAAGTTAGATATTGTTTACAACACTGTCTTTTTCCCCGTGAAATTTGAAGATTGGCAAACTGTTAAGTCTGACACGAAATATAAGGCCTTTTCAGTTTTCACATGCACTCGAGCATCATGGACTGGCATTGTACTACACATTTTTATGTGAATATCACAAAGAGCTAGTCATTTTTGTGGAGCCCAGAACATACTTTGAAAGCTAGGTGATTGACATTGACTGTTAACTGTAGGTGGCATAGCATGTTCCCCTTTTCATATGCTTTTGCTTGCACGGTTGAAAACAAATTCATGTGTTCTCTGTGCTCTTACATTGATATAACTACAAAGTAGAGATCGGTGCAGTGCCAATCAACAAGAATAATTCAGGGTGGCTCTGAAACTTCCTTTTTTAAGAACAAGGAGCTATGTTTGAGTGCTTTTGCTTGTAGCTCAGTCCCTCTTTCCCAGAAAGAATGCAATTGCAGCTGTAGTTCTTAGTCAATCCATCTTCGGTATGTCCATTTTTTTTCATAAAAAAAGTACTGATATTTATGATATCAAATTTAGTATAATTGGGTTCATGTGCAACATATTTTTTTTTCTCGAAAACATGTGCAACATATTTTGATAGTGTATCTATTTAGAATCATAAATGTTTACTATTTCTATTAATTTAGTCAAACTTAAAATATTTTGACTTATACTAGGTCTAGAATTGCATTCTTTTTGGGATGGAGGGAGTAAAAGTTAAGTGTTTCATAGCCTATTCTGTGAAGTATAATTGCTTGTTTATGTTTCATATTTTAAAAAACTGGAATTCTATGGTTTGGGGTCCTCTGATTATTTCTGATATGTACTCTGCGCCTTCAGTTATCTTGCAATGGTTCAGTACATAATGCGTTTTCTCTCAGTGTTATACATGTCATGATACTGCTGATGCCAAAAAACAGCTATGATCTTGGATTTCAGACTTCTATACTATTCAGTGCTGTTCGCTTGAGCTGTCAGCCATGTTGCTGTAGCTTTTCAAGTTCGCTTGAGCAACTGCAGCGAACACCTATACATGGGAAACTCAAGATATGCGATGGGTTCAGTCTTCAGTTCAAGCACCTATCATTTTTTTTGTCTGATGGACTGCAGCTTTTCCATTGATCAATCAAACACTGGTCAAACTGGACAAGATTACTCATGGACATGGACTAGTCCACTATGGCATTGAAGCTGGGTTCGTTTTTGAGGAATGAAAAGGGAAAATGAAATGTCTATTATAGTTGATAAATAAACATTGGCTAGACATATACAGAGCCCTTGAAGTGTTTGGTTTAGATTTGATCCTACTGTACACTTCCATTTGTATGGACACAACTGTGCAGGATTCTGGTAGGAGTTTCTTCAGGGGCACTACACGATGTTAAACAAACACAAGCTGGCTCAAGAGGCCGAAAGAGACCGTAGTCTGGTAACCTGTGCATACGTGAATAAGTTGGGTGTCAACCTGTCCACATGTTTACTCTGCACCGCTTGTGTCATAAATGATTCACTACTACATGTGTTGCCTGAATCTCATATGTGTCAGATGATGGTTTTATTCTTCAATATGCAACATTGTTAATCTGAAAGATAAAACTGCAGGAAAAAGAGACACAAAGGACTTCGTTTCAAGCATATGCTCGATAGACTAATACGGTTGGCCTGAGAAGCGAAAAGAGACATGAAGGCCTTTGTTCCAAGCATATGCTTGATATGTTGTCTTTGCCTCTTTCGTCTAAAGAGCTTTGTTACAGGTATGCCGTTCCTTCCCATACTTTCTAACCTTTAAATTTTCTAGTAATGCGCAAAGGGTGTTTGGCCTAAATCATGAGCATCCCTATCTCTGAAATCCTTCCTTTTGTATTTTCAGGAGAGGCATCTCAAGTTCTCACCATCTTGACTTGTCGCCTTATCGGTAGTCTTGGGCTCCGGGCCGAGGAAGTGAGCAGCTGCAGCTCGGGCATGATGCTACCCAACCCGTGTTCCAGCTCACTGTGATGCCACAGTGGTTGAGCAGCAACAGGTGGGTAGGGCCTTCGTTTGTATTTGGTAATTATTGTCTAACTATAGACTAACTAAGTTTAAAATATTTATGTTGTAAATTACAAATAAAATATATAATTAGTTATTTTTTTATCTATATTTAACACTTTATGCATGTGTAACAAGATTCAATGTGATCAGAAATCTTAAAAAAGTTTTAGATTTTGGGTATAACTAGACCTCACTACTTTAGTACTTGCAAGTTGCAAGTGACCAAATCCCAACTGCTTTAGGCCTTGTTTACTTAAAAAATTTTTGCAAAATAGGAATAGTAGCACTTTCGTTTGTATTTGACAAATATTGTCCAATTATGGACTAACTAGGCTCAAAAGATTCGTCTCGTCAATTCCGACCAAACTGTGCAATTAATTTTTATTTTCATCTATATTTAATACTCCATGCATACATCTAAAGATTCGATGTGACGGGAAATCTGAAAAATTTTGCAAAATTTTTGAGGAAGTAAACAAGGCCTTAACCTTTATTCCTACTACTATTATATCTTCTATTATATTTTATCGGCTTGCTTGTTCTGAAATTCCTGAGAGATCGTCAGCATGTTTTATACAGCGGCCCACGTTCCCACCAACTGCTCGAAATGTGCTGTCCACGAGTGGATTCTGGATTTGCTTTTATTTATCTGATTTCATGGACCACACCGGCTATTAGTTCAGAAAAGGCTAGAATGAGAACGGTATAGGTAGTGAAAAAGAAACACCGGAAAGTGTTGGCTAACATGCCTTGATAAATGGTTGAATGTAGCCTTAGCCAAAAAAACAAAAAGGAATGCGACAATGTATGGTTTATCTGGGGTTTATGCAGCAGATTGAAATGCTCCCGTCTCGGGAAAGACTAAAAAGGGTGGGTGGACTGGAGACAATTCTGTTTGGTTAGTGGGCTCAGTGAGGCATCTATATTTTGAAAGTTGTGCAAAAAAATTTCATCCTTAGATCAGTCTTAGTGGAGTTTCATGAGAGTTTATGCACATTAAATTTGCTGATGTGGTGCTATAGTAATAAAGAGAAAGATGATAAGAGTTTCATAAAAGTAGAGAGAGTTTCATCCCTATGAAACTTCTATGCATTGTTTCCAAAATATGGATGAGTTGGAAACTGGGTCATGAAACTTCCATTGAGGATGGCATTATAAAACTCTCTCTACTCTCATGAAACTCTTATCATCTCTCTCTTCATTAATACGGTGCCACATTAGCATATTTAATGCTTGTAAAACTATTGAAACTCTATTGAGATTGGCCTAAGGGTACTCCGAATACTAGAAATTACATGTAGTTTTTATATCTATTAATTTTTATAGACGCTATATATAGAAATCATAGTCTCAATATGTAGTTTTTACAAAACAATGGTTTATCCAATCACATGCATTATCTCTCCATTAGCTACCAATCATATCTCTTCATGTTTTAGTTCTCGGGTAGACATGGTTTCTAACTTGTTTCTATGATTTTTGCTCTCTTAAATAACTACCTCGCTATATCAACAAAATGCTTAGGTGGTAATATAATTAATGTTCATAAAAATCATAGTGGCTTCTGCATTAGAAGTGCCCTAAGTGTTTGCTTCCAGGAGCCAACAATGTGTTTGGTTTCTCTATTTTTTTTAGATACAATCGTCCAATCTTTATGTTTGGTTGGAGGCACAGTTTTATCCTCATAGCGATGTTGTCTTTAAGAGCATATGGGGGAGTCTTTCTAGAATTTACTCTTTAAATCATTATTTAAGAGTTATTGGAGTAAAAAATGTTTTCTATATCTTTGTATCCTTCAATAACTTTTTTATATCTAGTGAGCAATTTAGAGTCATCTTCACTCTTTCTATCTTTAACTAGCGAGAAATTCAAAATATAAGATGTCTATATTTGAAGACCAATTTAAAAGTTTTGTTGCATTTCTTTTAGGACGGATGGGCCTGTTTTGCAGAGCTTGAACTTAGATATTTGTATGCTGGATTTGTAGTTTCCCGACTAAACTAAAGCAATTTAAATATTATATCCAATCCAAATTATAAACAAAATGGGTCATATAAATACGCAAGATCCATAATTCCTTAGAGCTAGAGCTCTGCCAAACAATTTTAATCAACTTCTAGAGTTGTTCTAAATCAAACTATATTAAAGCCAAATTTATATAAAAGAGAATCAATATTTATTATGTATTATCTATACATAATAAAATATACTTATATTTCATAGATGTTGTATTTTAAGATAGTTTTATTACTTGGGTTGATTCAAAGGCACCCGCAACTGTAAGAACTAGTTACTAGTTCTAAGCCAACATCTTCAATAGTATTAACGGTTAGCAATGACTTTACTATGATTAGGCCTATATAACACTCTCACAAAAATTTATAATGTGTGTAAGAGTTTAGCTCTTGATTAAAAGCTAGTTTTTTTCTCTCTTGTATTAAAAATAAAAAATGCTTAGAGCTAGCCCACAAATTGATTCTTGGAGCTGTCCTAAGGGATTGATTTGTTGGCTCTATTCGCACTACTTCAATAATTTTGTTAGTGAACAAATAATATTTCTTTCTTACAATAAATTAGTATCAACGTAACCTAAATTTGAAATGATCAGGGCATATTTATTTTAAAAAATAATAATCAAGGCATGAAGTATTCCTATAGCTTGTTCGTTTATCTAAAAAGCTATGACTGTACTGCTGGCTTAAAAAAAAGTACAGCTTATAAAAAATGAGCCGTATGTATACATATATTAAATTATTCTGATCCTGACATCCTCTGAAGCCACACGTGCAGTTTTTTAAAATTATAAACTACTCTAATCCAACTCTTAATCAAATCATGTGCGTCCTTGGAGATTAGGCTGATCTGACGAAGGCACAACCGCACAAGCCACAGGTATCCTAGCCTTGTAGGGCACTGATTTCGCCGTAGGCCTCTTCTGGCGCCTGTCCTCGGGCCCACCGGGCGTCCCCTCCGAGCTTCGATGTCCCCAGCAATTCGCTGGCTGGGCCCGGTGCACCGTGCATTTCCAACAGTTCCTGGCTGTTGTTGACCACCCGTGGACCCCTACACCCACCTCTGTTGTAGACGCGGTGTATTTGCAGAGCTGGACCGAAGGCCTGCTGGGCTAGCGTGTTTTGCAGGGAGCCCCTCACAGGTGTTTGGATTTCAGCACTACGGATCCTTTGCTACTTAGGCATTGTTTAGTTCCAAAAAATTTTGCAAAACTTTTCAGATTCCTCGTCACATCGAATCTTTAGACGTATGCATGAAGTATTAAATATAGATAAAAATAAAAACTAATTACACAGTTTGGTCGGAATTGACGAGATGAATCTTTTGAGCCTAGTTAGTCTATAATTAGACAATATTTGTCAAATACAAACGAAAGTGCTACTATTTATATTTTGTAAAATATTTTGGAAGTAAAGAAGGCCTAGCCGTTCCACGAATCCCAAGCTCGATTCCAAGGCCTTGTTTAGTTTTTAAAATTGTTTGGATCGTAGTATTTTTGTTTTTACTAGGTTGATGCCCGTACGTTGTTACGGGTTTTAAAATCCACATACTTTATGTTTCTTCATTGTTATTTTATTTTTTCTGTCTATATTTTTCTTTTTTCATTTTTTTAGTTTTTGTTTTTCGATTTTATTTTATTTTCTGTCATTTTCTTATTCTTTTCTTGTTTTAATTTTACCTTTTATTTTCTTTTTGTTTTGGTTTTATTTTTATTGTTCTTCCTTGCTTCTATTTGTTTTTCTTTTTTCTTTTCAGATTTTCTATGTTTCTTCATTCTTATTTTATATTTTATTTCCTTTTAATCTTATTTTTATCTTTATTTAAATTATTCATTAATTTTATTTGCTCTATGCACTTTTTATCATTTGTTAATCATGTTTGTTTTTATATTTTTTTCATAGTAATTTTATTTTTTATTTTTATTTTCTATATATATGTGATATTTATGTAGTATATATTTAGTGTTCTATATTGTGTTATGTCATGTTTACGTAATATATATGTGATGTTCTATGATGTTTCTTACGGGAGTTGTGGCTTCACCATGGGTGTGGTAGATGGGTCCTTTTCATAATTTTTAGTTGTAGAGATTTATTGATGTTAATGTTCTATAAATATATTTACGATATTTAAAAAGTAACCCTTTGACATTATTTGAATTTTTTCTCCATTTTGTGTTTTTATTTTTTTATGCTTTTTACTCTAGATTTTTTTTATTATTTTTATCTATGTCATCTATTTATGTAATTTTTATGTATATTGTAATATCAGTTTCATAAACCTAAAACCAAAATACTATTCTTCTAAATCGATAACATTTTTTTACAAAGACAAAACATTGTCTGTTGAACCTAGAATATTGTTTCTACTTAATAAAAGAAAATATTTTATCTTTATAAGATAAATATTCATTAATAAAATTTTATCTAAATATATCCATGTGTGATCTTGTTTTGAAGGATTTGTTATAAGAAATTTAATGGTGCAATCAAAATTTAATTTATATCTCTAGTTTAGGAGTTATGACTTTTTTTAATTCGCTAAAACAATTTTGCATAAATAGGTGAGTGGGGCCTAGGTTGATGGGATAGCGTGTCATCGCGCAGTAAAAAAGACCACCAATGGGATGAAAGTTGTGGATGGGTCCTCTCCATAATTTTTAGTTGTAGAGATAAATATTAATTAATAAAATTTTATCTAAATATATCCATGTGCGATCTTGTTTTGAAGAATTTGTTATGAGAAATTTAATAGTGCAATCGGAATTTAATTTATATCTTCGGTTTAAAAGTTATGACTTTTTTAAATTCGCCAAAACAATTTTGTATGCATGGGTGAGTGGGGTCTAGGTTGATGGGATAGTCTATCATGGCTAAAAGGAATGGGAGTTGTGGCTTCACCATGGGTGTGGTAGATGGGTCCTTTTCATAATTTTTAGTTGTAGAGATTTGATAAATATTGTCCAATTATGAGCTAATTAAGCTTAAAAAATTCATCTCGTGATTCACAGATAAACTGTGCAATTATTTTTTTTGTTTTCGTCTATATTTAATGCTTCATGCATATGCTACAAGATTCAATGTGACGGAGAATCTTGAAATTTTTTTAATTTTTGAGTAAACTCAACAAGGCCTAAAATAATCTAAGGACGTTTAGGTGGGATTCTCGGTTATTTTTGTCTATATCTAATTTTAAGCGATCCTAAACACATTAAGCATCTCCAACAACTCGTCAAATGAGGTTCCTATTCTTATTAATTTGATAAAAACACAAAAAAACTCTCTCCAACAACTCCTTAAACCAACTTGGTATTTATTCCAACGTGCTATTCCCCGTCCTCGCGCGTGTACTTGAGTTGCTATCGCTGCGACGCACGCCCGCGTACGCTCGCTAGCGGCCTCGCCCGCGCCTCCGCCTCCGCCCCGCCAGCTCGCCCCGGGATGCTCCACGCTTGGGCGACGCGAGGAGCAGCTCCTGGAAGTCGTTGAACCTGATGAGCGAGGCTCAGAATAGGCGCAGGTCGACGCCGGAGAACACCGGTGTCGGGCACTCGCAAGATGACGTCTTCATGGTCGCCGCAGCTGCTTCGCCCACGGCGCGCGAGAGGCGTCGCGTGAGGGCGCAACCCGTGTGTGGACAGGCGGTGGTTGGGTTCGCCGGAGGAGGCCAGCTCGCCGAGTTTGCCCGCTTCCATGGCAGTTACGCACGGGTTCAACAGCTGCTCCGTCCACCTCGGCTCCCTGTCCAAACTTGCTGCGGTGCCCCTGCCACTTCCCTTGTTGCTAGGCTTCGACCTGACGACGCAGCTCGCTTCCCCCTTTTCTTGCTGATTTTTGCCTCCACGGCCAACATGGGGTCCTTGGTTGCTCATGTGTCCAAGAGATTTGCGTTTCTTAGGCTTCCCAAACTCCTACTGCGAGGTCATCGGTGACGACGATGCAACACTAGTATCAAGATACTAGGTGACGAGCAGCAAGCCAGCAACAGAGCAAGCAATGAGCAAGCAATGACAGACGGGTCCAATATGTCATCCTCTATTTTAACAAATGAAGAATAGCAACTTGTTGGAGATACATTTTTTTCGCTTACCAAACAAATTACCAATTTGCTAAAACTCAAGATTTGGCAAGTCAATTATACCAAATTGTTGGAGATGCTCAGTTCGTTCTAGGTGTAATGGACAATAGTTCTTACTATTGGATAATTAACTGTTGTCCTCTTTTTAAAAAAAAACACGTCATGCCGTGGACATACGATCGACAAGTTAAGTGCATATCTTAGTTTTTTTTTACCTCTCCTATTACACCTTTTGTTGTGGTCCAAATTTGCACGTAGTGTAGTACCTTAATCCACGTGTTGTAGTTGGCTTCGCTTCTCGGATATCTCTTTTTTTTCATTTTTGGAAACTAATTACTTGCTAGTAAAAATCTTTTGTGTTATCAATGGATTTGATTAGTCATCACTCACGATTTCTATACAGGAGGAAATGGGTGCCAAATGCGCTCATACCAACAATTAGTCATTTTACACTTTCACATTTCTACGTGTTTTTCCTATGAAATTGAATTTATTCCTCTATGCAAATCCTATAGAATTCGTCGTCGTTCCAAATAGATCCTTAAATGTGAGATCATTCATTTCTATTCTTAAACTATTTACTACATGGGTTAATTAGACCCGTGCCATTATAATTATACCGTTTTTGAAGCACACCCTTACTATTCAAGAAACTATGCCACCCCATTGCAATTCCATAGATGTTTGAGATACGGCATTATATACGTCTCGAGACGATTTGGATCCACTGGCAAACGTACTGAGCGTATCATGTCCATATGGACAAAATTGCCCCCTTCCTTATCTCTCACACACTCATTAATACATGAAGCCCACATGTCAACCTTCTACACAACCCCTCTCTTCTTTCTGTCATCTTATTTCTTCTTTCTCTAGACAGACGCCATGGCCATGGAGGCTACTGCTGCTTGCACGGAAGGGGAGGGGCTCGATTAGGCCGAGCCGATCTGGCAGTGGCGTAGCGCCAGGCCGTGCGGCGCGGGTATAGATGGCCATCGGGCCGTGCCGGCCCGGCCCGGTGGCCCGGCGTGCCGTGCCGTGCCGTGCCTGCCCCGGGCCGTACCGTGCCGTCGTGCCGGCCGGGCCGTGCCATCATCGTGCCTCGTGCCGGGGGTATGGCCCAAGGCACGGCCCATGGGCCATCGGGCCGGCCCGAAGGCACGGCGGGCCACCGGGCCAAGGTCGTGCTAGACCAGTAGTAGACCTATATTTCCTTTTTTTGTTTACAATTAGCAGGCTATATTTTTTAACAGGCCAATTAGAATGGACGGATGGGCCAACAGACCTACATTTTCTTTTTTTTTTAGAATTAAAAGTTATATTTTTTTACTAGGCCATTAAGCATCGGGCCGTCGGGCCGTGCCTGAGCCGTGCCACGGGCCACGGTGGCGGCCCAGGCACGGCCCGGTAGTTGTCGGGCCGTGCTGTGCCCGGGCCGGGCCAAAATGCCGTGCCGCGGGCCGGGCCAACGGGCCACGGGCTGCATGGCCATCTATAGGCGCGGGTGCCACGTGGGACCGAGTCGGGGCACGCAGTAGGTGCCGCCCTGCGCAGGTGGCCACATGGTCACGTCGGCGACCAGCCTAGAGCAGCGGTCTTTAGCACGGCGGGCCCAAGGGGGTGCGGCTCCGCCGGTGATGGAGGCGAGGGCGCCGTCGTCGATGGAGGAGGCTCTAGCCCCGCAGGGGTTGTTGTGTCGCTGCCGATGAACACGCGTAGGGAGCCGACGTGTGGAAGCAGGGAAGGTCATGGGCTAGCTCCTCGTCGTCGGCGAGGCCTACACCGGCTGAATCGACGAAGGCCTGTGCACGTGCTGTGTTCAAGAGGACAGAGGAAGGGGACGACACATTGGGCCCCTCTATAAGTGAGATAGAGTGTGAGAGGTATTTTGGTCTATACAAAAATATAAAATTCTCGGTACACCTGCACATGGGCCCAAAGATGCCATATATGTATATAATGGCATATTTTCAGCTTTGACAAAAATTATAATGGCAGTACCATAGTTCCGATAAAGTTATAATGACACAGTTCTAATTAACCCTTATTAGAAAGGTTTAGCTCTCTAGTGATAGTGCAACACTACGGCCTTTTATAGCAAAAACAGTGCATAAGAATCTTCTATAATATGTACTGTAGTTGATATGAGCGTTTCCTTCCTAAAAGAAGGATCACTATATTCATATACATGCGCATTTATTTATTTCTCAAAAAGGCAAGGTGTCATGTGCAATAACACTGAGCCTGAGGCCCCCCTCCCCCTCTTGTCCGGCCGCCCGCCGTTGCCAGCTTGTATCTCGTAATATCTTGCTCATTTTTTCCTTCAAAAAGAAAAGCTTTTCATTTTACACCTCACCTCCCCGTCCCCCCCACACGCACAAAGGCGACGCGACGCGACGCCAGCAGCGCTTGCTTTCCTCTCCCTGCTCTGCTCGGCCTCGCCGCTTCCCCCTCCTCTACCCCTGCCTCTGCCTGCCTGCCTGCCTCAACGATTCCTCCGCTTTTCCTTTTTCAAAATCGCCCTTTTCTCGTGCGCGTGTCGACTCCTTCCTGGTTCCTGCTCGCCGGCGGGTCTGGGCTGGGGGGACGGACGCTGCCTCGGATGAGGCCGCGCTGACCGGAGCCGGACCACCCGGCGCCCACCCATGGCGCGTCCGCAGCGAGTGTACGAGGCTTGGAAAGGGAACAATGTAAAGATCCTGCCTTCTCTTTCCTCTGCCCTCCTCTCGCTTCATCTTGTTAGTTCTTGAGCCGGGAATCTGGGTTGCACTGTTCGGTTCTTCCGTGGGGAATTCCGCTTCTTGCTGCTGTATGGGATCGTTTTGGTAGAGTTGGTTTGCGCCTGTACTTATGCGGCCAGTGTGCGGTTTACTACTACTTTACTGTTCTCGGCGATTCCAGGTACGAACAGGAACAGTAGGTTGCGTGAGATGCGTGATTCATGTTATCTGCCGTGTGATGTGCGCCTGTGTCACTCTGTGTGCGTGTGTGTGGAACTGTCAATGTGCTGCTCGACTGCATTCTGACGTAGTTCGTTCGCTCGCTGTCTGCAGAAATTCTTCTTTGGTGGGAGGCTCATATTCGGACCTGACGCCAAGTCACTGATCCTCTCTGTTTCGCTCATTGTGATCCCGGTATTGGTCTTCTGCGGATTTGTTGCTCGGCATCTCCGCCACCATTTCCCGGATTACAATGCAGGATATGCGATTCCTGCGGTGGCTGTGGTGTTTATGATTTACGTGAGTTCCGTGTGCTGATTCCTGCTGGGTATTGATCAGTTAGCATTTGCGATATGCGCTTTGCGCTTTGCTGAGCACCACGGATCGTTGTTTTTCTTCTGTGTAGGTGCTAGTCCTGCTCTTGGTTACATCAGCGCAGGATCCTGGGATCGTTCCCCGCGCGGCCCACCCGCCGGAGGAAGAGTTTTCTTATGGGAACGCCTTGTCTGGGGGCACGCCTGGGAGGCTGCAATTCCCCCGTGTGAAGGAAGTCATGGTTAAGGGGATGCCTGTGAAAGTGAAGTATTGTGACACCTGCATGATTTATCGGCCTCCTCGATGCTCACACTGTTCGATATGCAACAATTGTGTAGAGCGCTTTGACCATCATTGTCCCTGGGTTGGACAATGCATTGGACAGGTAAATACTCTTATTTCTCTACTGTAACCGCGTGATTATTTTGATTTGTTTCTTTAGCAAACATGAAGAAACTTGAACATGTTGATTTCATATGTCCGTCAAAAAAGCCTGTAGCCCTGTACCTTTCATATGCATATGTCTTGATTCCTGGAATGTCTAGGCACCAAGAGAAGAGTTATGCAATATTATTGTTCCTCTGGTTACTGCTTATGAATGCATTTTCTTGGTTTTGCACTTTTGCTATATGCTGTGATGCTAATCAGCCTAATAGTTAAGGTATTTCAAGTACTCTAGAACACACACCCAAAAAAAAGTATCGGGTGAAGTGAATGTGAATGTTGTGCAAGCCTTATATGAGTTTTCTTGGTTCAATGTTGTGCAAGCCTTATATGAGTTTTCCTGTGTGGGCTCTATTTGGTGTTGGATTGTGTCACAGACCTATAATTTGAAGCCTTCTTAACCAGTGTTTTCCTGAATGGTAAACGGTACGAAGTCAGCAAGGTCTCATGTAGCGTTTAGAACCGTGTACATGGTTTTACACAGTTTACACATTTTTGTACTATATTTGTAAAATTGATATAGTCATAGATTGATATAAGCTGAAGACATTCGAAAAAACAGCATAGTAACATAGCATTGTGCACAAGCACATTCATGTAAAGTAGAGAACAGAGACATCACCATAGAACAAGGAGGTCAGTGCAAGTTTGCAAGCCGCCAACCACATAACAGAACCATTTTTTAATTTGCTAAATAACAATCTAAAATATGCAGTTGCAACCACAACCACAAACTTGTACTATCCATCAACCTCTCAGATTCTAAACAGGGACACCAAAAATAGGCATCATCTGGCAATCTGCACTAGCAGACAAAGCAATTCGAAATATCTATCTTTGCTCTCTACAAGAGCACACATTCTTTATTTCTGGAGAACAAAGCACACCGTTGATTTCTAGAGAGGATAATGGAGCACTTACACTGGACTAGCCTACTAGTATGCACATGCTGGAGCATATATCAGTAATTTCTAGAGAAGAGAATGTAGCGTTACTGCATTAGTACTATTCCGCACATGTTGGAGCATATATCAATTGATTTCTAGGGAGGAGAATGGAGCGTTAGTACTAGTACGCAATACGCCACATGCTGGAGCATATATCAGAGAGTACCTTGCTATTATAGGATCCCAAACGTGTGGGTTTCGCTATAATAGGATTCCAAACATCTGCTTCGCTATAACAACTCTCGAAACATTAACACTTTGCTATTATAACATCATGACCTTCAAATAGACAAATTGAACTCAAATCTCTTCAAATTCAAATATTTTCATTTAATCACAGAACTGCCATTCTGCTATACCCCTTCAGCACAGGACCTTTCAGTTGCTAGTCGCGACCTCGACGCGGGAGACCGCCGCCCTGCAGAGCCTTCGCCGCCTGAGCTAGCTAGTCAAACGCGACGGAGTAGTAGGTCTCGTACGTGCACCTCCTCCTGGAGGACATGAGCTTGGACAGCTTCCGCTTGCAGAGCTCGAACCTGGCCGGCCGGTCGTCGTCGGAGCCCTGTGTGGCCGCGGCCCCGCCTGGCAGACCCACCTGTCGATCCAGCTCGGCGAACTCCTCCGGCCGCTTGACCACGTGGTCGTAGCAGATGTACCTCCCGCCGGCGGTGTTGTCGCCCGTCGCCTCGTACGCGTGGACGTGCGCCTCGGCCACAGTCTCCACGTTCGCCGTGGCGAGCAGGCCGTCAGCGAGCATGGCACGAGTCCCTGCGGCCGAATGTGCAAAAGGAGCCGGTCAGACTTAGAGCGATGAACAAACGCATGTTGGCGCATCTGGGTGGCATGGCACAGACCTTTGAGATACGCGATGGATGCGGTGGAGTTGCGGCAGCGGAATCCCGGGCCGGTGACGAGCGCGTCGGGGAACCGATAAGTCACGGCTAGCAACTAAAAGATCCCGTGGTGAAGGGGTATAGCAGAATGGCAGTTCTGTGATTAAATGAAAATATCTGAATTTGAAGAGATTTGAGTTCAATTTGTCTATTTGAAGGCCATGATGTTATAATAGCAAAGTGTCAATGTTTCGAGAGTCGTTATAGCGAAGCAGATGTTGGGAATCCTATTATAGCGAAACCCACACGTTTGGGATCCTATAATAGTAAATTTCTTGGACCACTGAACTTGTTTGTGCCGGAGATGTAGTTGAGCTCAACCTGGAGCAGACAGTAGATGCGGAGATGGACAGGTGGCTGGAGAAGACTACGACTTCCTTGCAGAGAGTGTCCTGACCAAGAAACCGCGGTGGCCAAAGACTGGAGAGTGAAGGGGTGGTAGCGATTCATGGAGAATGGGGGCAGAGGAAGACTTGGAATGCAGCGACAGCGATGGCGGACAGTGCGTGTTCAGTATGATTTGAAATTTGGGGCAGCGGAGAATTGCTTTGGGGATAGGAAAGGACAGGTTGTTTTTTCAATTACCATGGGGCCAATGCACGCGAGACAAGGCCCCAAATTTTCATTCTCCTGCTGAAAGGCTGCCGTTGCCTGAACTTTTCCGGCTGCCATCGCCTAAACGTCCTGCTACTCGCTTAAGTCACCCGCACAAAACTGAGTTACTACCGAACCGTGTCGACTGTGTATGACCGTTTTTGCCGTTTTTGACCATTTACACGGCCTCACCGTGTAACTTACTGTTTATGGCCTAAACTGAACACTGGGCTGCCGAGTAACGTTTACACTGCCGAGTAATTGGTCTACACGGCCGTGTAGGCGAACACTGTTCTTAACTAAGGTTATACGCATAGCAATATCTGCTCTTGTTTTTTTAATCTTATTGATGCTTATAGTGTGTTCCTTTGAAATTTATGGTCAGTTCTAAACATATGGTCTAATGCTTCTAGTGTATTTGTCTTCTATGTTTGGATTTGGATAATAGTGATGAAATTGTGTGATGCAGTGCTCTCTGATGTCTCCTTTTGAACTCATCTGCAGCATAGAAATAAGATGGGTTAAGAATAAATAGTCATACCATAGCAACATTTTTAATGTACTTGGCACCATTTGACATGGTTAACACGTTCTTGGTGTTGTCTACTTTGTATACCAAACACGTAACTGCTGTATTTCCTTGACAAAAATGCGACACACTTAATCTTTTTAAGCCTAAAGAACCTTTGGTAGGCATGTAACATGCTTCTTTACTTATTGATGTATGCTAGGTGGACATGTAACATGTAACATGTTTCTGTACTTTTTATTATACTCTCAACATAGGTGCATGGTTATGTTTCTATTAGGTGGAGTGTGACCTTATTCCAGCCTGACCAGTTTCTCAAATATAACTGGCAGTACGCATTGTATTAGACTATTAGTGCTCCATGATAGTTTGTAAGTTATGCACTTGCAAAAGAACTGTTAAACTCTGCAAGCTAACTAAAATCCCCTACATGACACAAGATCAGCTACTTGAAATATTTAGTTCTAAGTGAGAGGTGATTAGAACTTTCATGTTGAAAGAATGATTTCTTACAATCTCTAGGAAATTTTGCTTCAGCTTCTCTTTTGTTGCCTTCTTTTAACCTGATCTTTATTGGCTCACTTTTACATTGTGCAGCGCAATTACCGGTACTTTTTCATGTTTGTTTCTTCCTCGACTCTTCTCTGCATTTATGTATTTGCAATGTCAGCCTTGTACATCAAGTTTCTCATGGACGAGGGTTATCCAACAGTATGGAAGGCTTTCAAACACTCTCCCGCTTCTTTGGGGCTTTTGATATATTGTTTCATTGCTCTCTGGTTTGTCGGTGGACTCACTGGATTTCATTTGTACCTCATTAGCACCAACCAGGTTAGTTTCTTGATATAAGATTGATTAATTAATTTGTTTTTTCTTGACCAAGAAGTTGTTTTCATTCATGGATGCTAGTTCCTTTAAAATATGTATATGAAAAATCAAATGGTAGCTGGAAGTGTTGGTACATGCTCGTGATAATTGGTGTCCACTAGTTTAATTGCATCTATTTTTTTTGTGTTGGTTCCATGTTAAAAATTAAAATATAAAAGATCTTTATAGTTTTATGAATTTGTCTTTTTGAACGTAAAGTTTTATGAATTTATGTAACATAACTGTAGGGATACTTGGCGTTATTTTGGTTGACCATTTGCTGTTTATCAACTTAAAGAGTCCAAAGTATGCTTCAAAAATCAAAAGGACACGTTCTTATATATTCTGTCATGTAATGGGATTTTAGGTTACGAGTCTATATCTATATTTGTATTTGTATCTATAGAGTGTACTTTGTTATGTGCCCAACCGATTCTGCTTTATAATGAATGAAGCAATTCTACAATTTCCATTCTGATGATCTGATTTTGCAGACCACGTACGAGAATTTTCGATACAGATCAGACAGCAGGCCTAATATCTATAGTCAAGGATGTCTGAATAACTTTCTAGAAGTCTTCTGTAGCAAGACAAAACCTTCTAAACACAAGTTTCGGGCATATGCACAAGAGGAAGTGCGACCTCCAACAGTTAGCTTTGGTAGGGATGTTGAAGATGAACCAGTTGGCGGTCCTCGGTCGAAAGTTGAAGATGATCTTGAAATTGGTAGTGATCTTCTGAAGATCTCTCAGCGGCGCAATTATGAGGATGTTAATGTAGAAGTGGGAGGTCCTCACAGGCTCAGCAGTGAGATGGAAGGCATAGCCAATGCCAAACTTGTGGCATGTTCAGAATCACAGATCCCTGCAGTTGGGAGCGACGTAAGGGTGCGACACTCAAGCTGGGATCGGAGAAGTGGGAACTGGGACATGTCATCAGATGTACTTACAAGAAGCGCATCAGATGTAATTGAACGTAGCGTGTTTGCCACGGAGGCTGCACATCCATCTCTAGCAGAGACTCACTAGTGAATTGTTTGTGCATTCAGAACAATGTGTGTGCAGTTTGGATTGCAAGGCCATTTAAGTTAACTCATGTTGGCTCACCCAGACAGCAAGGAAGAAAACGCCTGTCATGCATTTTGACTTTGACTGCCTTGATTGGGTTTTCTTTCCGACCCTTGTCAATTGTCATGTATGAGCAACTATTTAGTCAAAGAATTAGCCCCATTGTGCCATTATATTCGTGTGTTTGTGCCATAGTCTCAATCTGACGCTGTGTTGCGTATGGTCCTGTCTGTAAATTGCAAGTGCAGGATTCTCAATTTCTCATCCAATTGTAATTCTTCTTAGGCTATTTCTTTGAGAATGTTATCTCGCCTGGCCCTTTTTAATTATCTGCACCTCACAGGATTCTAAGAAGCACTGATGCTAGATTTATGTTCAGTTAGGTCTCCTAAAGACCTAAAAACCGCGTGATCTGATGCCGGCACTGAGTTGAATTCCGGAACCATCATTGATGGAGTTCAAAGCATCCAACAAGCTGCCCATCACCATTCATCTCTTTGTTTGCAAGCATGAAGAACACTTTGTTTGCTTCTAGAATTGACTCTTGGAACGTTGATGTCTGCTTTGTTTCTAGTGAGAACCCATCCTGATTCCTCGAGAGTATCTTCTGCTAGCTGGTCTTCTGGATTCTGACTGGAGCATGAAGTTTTGCTGTGCTGAACTGCTGATGGTGACAAACCAGAAGACGACCTCGCCAGTCCATGCCTCCGACCGACCAGGGCATTGAGGCCAGTAAAGTAAGAATCCTTTGGCTCTTGCAATGGCTGTTTTCATTGAATTCATGTGGGGCTGGAAGCTAGAATACTGGAAAGCTTGTCCTTTTTAATCATTTTTGCACGCAAGTTGCAGCATGTTCTGAGAGTGACTAGCACTTGCTGACTTCGCAATTGGCCTTGAACCACGTCGGCGAAGTCCAGTGGGCAGCAAGCAGTTGAGCAGCTAGTTTGTTGCTTTGCTCTTTATTTGTTTGTTGACTGCACAGGTGATCAGGGCGCCGCATCTCTGAATTTGGCGATTGTTTGTGCTAGCCTTTGCCCTAATCAAAAGCCTCTGATCACTCACTGACGTGAACCAATCCTCGCTTCACGCAACACGGCAATTCCATCAAAAACAAAGCCGTACGGTATTACTTGTAACAAGCCGTACGGAAGCAGTTTTATGCGTGAACCATTATTCTCTCCTTGCCCTTCCATGGAAAAACAAAACGCATGCAGGTTCTACTAATTACAGTACCTAAGGAAACCCTGCTGGGTTCTCCCAACTGTGAGAATCTACTTTTCTTGTGGTTCTATGACTCGTTCCAAGTTACCGTAGGAATCTTTGCGGCGGCTGGCGGCTGCCACACTCCTTTTCAGCATTCCTGACGCGTTTTCGATCCATGCTGATGGATCCATGACTGGAGACTCACTCTCATCTTTGGTATGGTAGTGACCATTCCATGACAGCTACCTTTGCTCAGTGATCAAGACCTCAATGTAACTACCACTACCATTACGTTGTCCGATCCTCTCGCATAAATTCCGTGCGATTGCCACATCGGAGCATGCAATGCAACGCCATTACTGTGTGTGTGTGAGTGTGTGTGTGTGTGTGTGTGTGTGAGAGAGAGAGAGAGAGAGAGAGAGAGAAAGAGAGAGAAAGAGAGGACAAGCAATGCAGGCAGGCCCCAGAAAACACCAGCAGCAAAGGAGGAAAGAGGCGACTCTGTGACGGTTTTGACCGGACGGCTCTTTTGTTTGTTGCGTTTTGGAGATCGTGCATCGAACGTGTCGACGCCGTTATGATCCATCTGAGCCCTGACATTCTAGCTGATGTGGTTTGAACGATGAGCTGGCTGGCGTTGAACCTTTGAACGTGATGGACCTGTCGCTCTAGTGTCCTGTACTGTACCAAAGACGGCGCTGCAGTGGGTTGACGACCTATGTACTCTACGATCTACCGCTGCCGCACAGTCACAGCCTGATCAGATTTTGAGCTCAGCTCACCGTGTTGCCATCACAATCCACAGATCAAACTGGAATTCGACCCTAAACATCCCACAGCGTGGCATCATCTACACGTGTCGGTATGTTAGCCTCTGTCTCCACATCCTGATCTGAAGCCAAGGGTACTGATCAAATCAAGTAGCTACTTCCTCTGCGAGTGAAATAATACATTTCTTTTTTTTTAGATTTACACCCATACATGCTCACCCCTATAAATACACGTGCACAAACTCTACCCCTATAAGCATATCCAAAAGATTGAGTCAACGGAGACGTCGTCCACTACTAAAAGCATAAATCCAGGAATGTAATGACGCTGCATTGCATGCTACACCGAATAAATAGCCGTGTTAGCTATACTTTTAGGGAGGGAGTAGATAACTAAATGCTGTAAATTTGAGATTGACAAATTCTATATAGGTGCTTCGCTATGGACTGATATGTCTCGCGCACCACCGAACAAATAGTCGTGTTAACTAGGCTAGCTGGATAGCTAGTCCCTCCATTCTAAAATATAAGGGATTCTAAATGTTAAAAACTTAAGTTTAACTATGTTTACGTAGTAGAACAATAATATTTGCAATATCATTACATCTACTATGAAATGTACTTTGAGAATTCACTTCTTTGATGTGATAAATGTTAAATATTTTTCTCTACACAATCATAGTCAAACATAAAAAAATGAGTTATGACAAATTTAGAATCCTTAAATTTTAGGATGGAGAGAGTTTGCGATGTAACAAACTTCACCTTGCATTTGAGATATACTACTTGGTTCTCTGCAATGGAAGATAGCAATTTTTGTAACGAAAGATCATATCACTACTGGTTCTTGGCTAGAAACATAAACGAATAATCCATCTATCGTTGTCGGTTAAAAACTGGCAGAGCATTACTACCGTTTGTCCATTGCATGTTTCAAGAATCGATAGTGATAACACTAGTTTCGAACGAACGGTGATAGGTTTTTTTAGTACGGATTGTAGTAAAAAGAGGTCCATGTTTAATGTTGAAATGTTATCTTGGTACAATGGAACATTTTTTTAGCCCTTAAATAAACAAATGCAAACCCTATCAGCATGAGCACTTGTGAAAGACTGAGATGGTAAATCTTGAGATTGATAAAGTCATCACCCATCTTGTGAATTAAGCCTTATTTGGTTAGGGCTTCTTTTGGCTCTAGCTCCTTTGGAAGAGCTAGAATTCACCGGCTCCTGGTTCATTTATGGGGGAGAGAGATGTCTCCTTGCTATAATACAGAATATTTTCTAGAAGTTGGAACCATTTTGTGAGGAAAAGGCCTTCCAAACAAGGTCTTACACAATATAGACGCAAACGCTCACAATGCAAATGCATGCACACTCACCTCATATGCATGCACGCACGCAAACCTTAGCCATATAAGCGCTTGCAAAAAAAAGAGTTGTCAAATCTCAATATGATGAAATCACGACAAGCATCTTGCAAATTACATGGTGCAGATGCAGACACCCATAACATGCAAGGGCACTCACCCCTTTACGAACATAGGCACGGAAACTCTACCCCTATGATCACTTTTGAAAGGTAGACAGTGAGACTGATGAAGTCACAACATATGCCTTGTTATCGATGGGTATGTCACATACTATAAAATTTAGCATTGTTAATCATAAAATTAGAAAAATATGAACATCCGTGTTAGAGCAACTCCAAGAGCTTGGCTATTCTTGTTGTGAATGATATTTTAGAATTTGCATAGCAAAAAATAGGCTCGAACATATGTGGTATCTGGTTTTGTAAAATAGAAAGTTGGTCATTCCTTGATTTTTGATGGTCATATATAGCCAACCACTGACACTGACTATCTGATTTTTTAAAATAGCAAGACTGTTGTGGACTTCTTCTTTTTTTAAGAAGTTTTTTATTTTATAAAATAGCTAAACAATATAACTTAACTACTAATTTTAGCTAAGCTCTTGGAGTTACTCTTAAATTAACTAGCTTTAATGATAAAATGGTTCTAGAAAAAAATATGAACCCCCATGCCAAGTTAACCGGGTGTGGTAGAAACTTGATTCATGGCAATGTAAACCAGCTGTGGTAGAAACTTGATTCAACAGTGGCAATGTAGGGTGTAGGGAACTGTAAACATACGTGAAGTAATCATAGTATGAACCGCGTCGTACATCGTCTTTTTCAAGTTCCCATCGATAGGTCGTCCGTCACATTGCAGGCCGTTTGACTTCAGACTTGAAGAAACAGAGCATTGTCAGAGCTGAATGCACGCTCACTCAAGCATGGACTAGCGTTGTCAAAAAAGGAATGTAAACGGACCTTTTTATAATTTTTTAAAAATTTGTCGGTGCTGAAAACCTGCCAATTTGGACGTTTGAACTGTTGCATGCCACAAAGCAAATGGAAATAAACAATGGCCAGCCAGCCCGCGTTGTCTCCTAATTTCTCATCATTCCCTGCGACAAAAAGTAACTAACTTTGCCACCATGTGTGTTCGGCAACAATTACCTTTATTTGCCTTGTTCATGGAAGACAAGCACTGAACATCTCTTCATTTTTTTATGGTAAAGGTAAATGTTCTGGTTTTTTTTTTTTTTTTGCTAGTGAAATGTTCACGCAAACATCAACGGATCAACCTGAAATTAAAAAGCTGACTAATGTATGTATGCATGTATGAAACCAACTTTTTTTATAAAAGGAGATAACTCTGCTTTTAAGAAAGCAAGGTAGGCATACAAGATCTTGTGGGGTTACCAGCTACAAAAGAGCATTACAGAAAATAGCAGAACGCAGGTTCTAAATTCCGGCTACGTACAAGATTAAGCAAAGAAGAGCTAGCCAAAAAACGGATCACAGATTTAAATTTCAACTACATCAGAAAGCCTGATAGCGCTGGTCTTGCAATTCTTGAGCCACTGCATGATGTCTTCCTTCATCAGATGAGTAATCCGCTCTCTATCTTCCTCCCTCAGCAGGCCACTCCATTTATGCATGAACGATAACGCAATGTACACGACATCAGTGGGCGCCTTAGGCAAATGTTTTTCGATCATCGTTTTGTCCCCGCAGGTCCATAAGGGCCTTGTTTAGTTCACTCCAAAAACTAAAAACTTTTCAAGATTCTCCGTCACATCGAATCTTACGACAAATACGTAGAGCATTAAATATAGATAAAAATAAAAAACTAATTACACAGTTTGTCTGTAGATCACGAGACCTAGTTACTCCATGATTAGACAATGTTTAGCAAATAAAAATAAAAGTGCTACAGTATCAAAATCTAAAAAAGTTTGGGATCTAAACAAGGGCAAAAGCCCATGCGCAAACCCTGCAAACACAAAAATCATCAATCTTTTCGGCCAAGGACCTGTATGAAACCAGCTCTAGCAACAACGGCTTCGACTCGAAGTTCTCATGTGTTTTTCGTTCTAATCATGCTCTGAGATCGATGAAATGTCGGATCCGTGGGCGTGGCCAAACCCTGCATGGCCTTTCTGGAGACAAAATCCATGGTTTTTCTCCCTGTCCTCAAGTTTTCAAGTAGCTCCGTACAAACTGGACGACCATCATATATTGGGGCAAACCAAACCGTTTGACGAAATGCGGCTGCTGGCAGATCTACAATAGTACTTTGCAGTGCATGCAAAGCCTCCTCGAGCTAACAAACTTGACCTTCTCAAACTTTTCTCAATCCCCGTGCACTTTGCATGCATGATCTTCTAGACGAGCTTCAGGTTACGTGGCGTTGTTACTTCTTGCATGTTTAGGCCAAAACGTTTTTTTTTTTGCTGGTTTTTAATTTGGAAATACATTGGCTTCGTTAATTAGTCCGTTTGCAACGAAAACTTTTCTTATTTTGATTATTTTCCTGTGTGATTAAATTGATTTCTAACTCCCTCTAATATCGTGTAGTACAACATGTCCGTGGTTGGGTTATCCTGAACGTCGAGAATTTTTTTTATTTTTAACCTAAATTTAAAACATATTTCAAATTTGATCCGCTTTTAAAAGTATTTTCAAAACTAGGCCGTTTGGACCCGCCACCATGCATGGCGGGGCAAATACACAGAACCCCGCCATGCATGGCGGCGGGGTACTACTGCTGACGTGGCATGGTTCAGGAGGACACCTGCTGACGTGGCTAACACGTGGCGGGGTACGTGGCAAATAGTACCCCGCCACGCATCATGGCGGGATGCAACCCCGCCGCGCATCATGGCGGGGTGCTCCCTGTCTGACAAATGGCCCACCTTCTGTTTTCTCTGTGTTCTTTGGTGGCACTTTCGTTCATTTGTGATAATTATTGTCTATAAATTGCACTAATTATACAGTTTGCTTGTAAATCACGAGACGAATTTTTTAAGACTAGTTACTTTATAATTAGATATTTTTTATTAAATAAAAACAAAATTACTACGGTGTTAAAATCTAAAAAGTTTTTGGATCTAAACAAAGCTAGGCTATAGTGTGTATGCGTGGAGAAAAAAAGAGGGGTCAGGCTTGTCCATCGTGAGAGGCAAAGTGACACTAGTATAGTCTAGGTGTTGGGTCTTGTTTAGGGCCTGTTTAGATTGGGAACGAAAATTTTTTGGGTGTCACATCGGATGTGTCGGAAGGATGTCGGGAGAGGTTTTTAAAAACTAATAAAAAAACAAATTACATAGCTCGTCAGGAAACTGCAAGACAAATTTATTAAGCATAATTAATCTGTCATTAGCATATTTGGGTTACTGTAGCACTTAAGGCTAATCATAGAGTAACTAGGTTTAAAAGATTCGTCTCGCAATTCTCAACTAAACTGTGTAATTAGTTTATTTTTTTATCTACATTTAATGTTCCATGTATGTGTCCAAAGATTCGATGGGATGGATGAAAAATTTTTAGGTGGGGAACTAAAAAGGGCCTTAGTTCCCAAAAGATTTTTCAAAATTTTTCAGATTTCTCGTCACATCAAATCTTTAGACGTATATTTTTAACTTCAAATAAATTTATTCAAAAATTAGATTTAAATATTTATCTAATGATACTAATTTTATATTATAAATATTAATATTTTTAATAAATATTTAATCAAAGTTATTTTTCAGAAGAAAAATAACACACATTGAGAAAACTACAGCAGCGGCACTGTGCGTACAGTGCTGCTGCTGCTGTACATTGCTGCTCCTGGCAGCACGCGCGCAGTGCTGTGCGCAGCACGCACATTTCCTGTTCTTAAATGTGTCTGTTATTTTTAACTTTGATTAAATATTTATTAAAAATATTAATATTTATAATATAAAATTAGTATCATTAGATAGATATTTAAATCTAATTTTTAAATAAATTTATTTAAAGACGTATAAAGATTTTATGTGACAGAAAATCTGAAAAAGTTTGCAAAATTTTTTAAAAACTAAACAAGGCTCAACACCCTAGACTCCTCACTTTGCCTCCGAGTACGCATACACACTACGGTATGTTAGATCAAAAAAATTTTAGATTTTAACACCGTAGTAATTTTGTTTTTATTTATTAAAAATTATCTAATTATAAAAACTAGACTTAAAAAATTCGTCTCGCGATTTACAAACAAACTGTATAATTAGTGCAATTTACATACTATAATTAATCCAAATTAACGAAAGTGTCAATAGGAAACGCAGAGAAAACAGGAAGTGGACCGTTTGTCAGATAGGAGCACCCCGCCATGATGCGCGGCGGGGTTGCAACCCGCCATGATGAGTGACGGGGTACTCTTTGCCACATACCCCGCCACGTGTTAGCCACGTCAGCAAATGTTTCCTGAACTATGTCACGTCAGCGGTAATACCCCGCCGCCATGCATAGCGGGGTTATGTGAATTTGCCCCGTCATGCATGGTGGCGGGTCCAAACGGCCTAGTTTTAAAAATATTTTCCTAAGCGGATCAAATTTGAAATATGTTTTAAATGGTGGCACGCACGCACCCACGCTCATCTAATTTGCAAAATAAATTTAAAATATGCTATTCAATGGTTTTGTATTTAGATTTTGCAATTTGTATAACTTGTCATTTAGCGGTTTAGACTTGGCATATATACCAAGCCCCTAGGCTTTGCAAATCGTGATCGTCCCCACGCCCGCGCGACTCGGGCTGTGTTCCGTCCTCCCGTGCGACTCCTCCACGTGCGAGCGCTGCTAAATTTTGCCGCGAAGCTTTGCCGCAGAGAGTCAGGACGGGGCGAGGTTCATATGACGGGTGAGGACCAAACAACGCGGCACCAGGATCTGGACGGGGCGACGATGGCTGAGCGAGGAATGCCGCGATACTAGGCGCGCGACGCGCGAAGAATTACCGGCGACGAAGAAACTCGCGCGCCAAGAGAAAAACCTTGCGGGGAAAAAAAGTGTGGGCCCAAAATTCCCTCAAATGCCAAGTGAAAATACAAAACCGTTGGAGATCACGCCTTTTATCCTTGCCATTTTTAAATGAAACTTTGCAAACTCCATCAAATACAAAACTAAAAATACATAACCCTTGGAGATGCTCTAATAAGTAATAATTTTAACTTAATTTATATAAAATATGTACAATATTTTTATCTTTAGATAAGTTCATTAAAACTATATTCAAATATTTATCTAATTATAGCAATTATATATAATAAATATAAATAATTTTTAATATATATTTAATTAAAATTATTTCACAGAAAACAAAAATAACAAATATTTAAGAACGAAGGAAGCAATTTCTAGAGTGGGGGAGTGTCTAGACTAGCACCTATATGTTGAGTGTGTTGACTACTTTGTGGTACGTACGGTCAACGCTCAACTTCGACCTTGTACGCTCGGATAAACCGCTGTACAAACAGAGTTCCAAAAAATTTTGCAAAATAGAAATAGTAGCACTTTCGTTTGTATTTGACAAATATTGTCCAATCATAAACTAACTCGGCTTAAAAGATTCGTCTCGTCAATTTCGACCAAACTGTGCAATTAGTTTTTATTTTCGTCTATATTTAATACTCCATGCATGCGTCTAAAGATTTGATGTGACGGGGAATCTGAAAAATTTTGCAAAATTTTTTGAGAACTAAACAAGGCCAGAGCCAGATTTTTTTTTAGAAAACACACACCTACAGTGCAGTAGACCTGGTCAGAGTACGAGAACTCGTGTCAATCTTCCCACCTCCATACGATTCCTTTGACCAAAAAATAATCGTTTAACACGCCATGCATTATATACTTGGGAAATTTTGATGTTAAAAAAATAACCATGCATTTTACACACGCCATTATTGTTGAAAAATGATGAAGTCAGATCGTTTACTACTACGAGGCTGTTTAGTCCCAAAAATTTTGTTAAATTTTTCAAAATTTCTCTTCACATTGAACCTTGCGGCACATGAATGGAGCATTAAATATAGATAAAAAATAACTAATTACACAATTTATCTGTAATTTAGGAGACAAATCTTTTGAATCTAATTAGTCTATAATTGGACAATAATTGTCAAATATAAATAAAAGTGTTACAATAATATAAATAAAAGTGCTACAGTAGCTATTTTGTAATTTTTTCTACAACTAAGGCCCAGTCTCAATGAAAGTTTCATGTGAGTTTCATTTGCATTAAATAGGTTGCCATATAGGCTGTTTTGATGACATGGCAGTGTATTTAAGAAAAGAGAGAAGAAATGGGTTTCATCTAGATAAAACTCTCCCGGCACGATTACCAACTCTCTATGAGTCTTGGAATTAAATGCTTATGAAACAATGAAATGAAACTCTCCATTGAGAGTGGATGTTTCATCCAAGTTTCATTTTATTTCATATGACGTGGCAGTCTTGGAAACAACGCCATAAAACTCTCCACTTAGACTGGCCTAAACAAGCCATAAGAAAAGTGACACGCTAGTCGAGGTATACTTAACATCTAGGGCGACTAAGCCTAGTCTCAATACATGTTTCATGAGAGTGTCATGCACATTAAATAAGGTGCCACATAAGCAAAATTGCTAACTTGATAGGATCATTAAATGAAGAAGTTTTATCAGATGAGAGAGGAGTTTTATCCCCATGAAACTCATGTGGCTCAATTATCTAGCTTATAGTCTTGGTAAATGTGCCGTAAAACTATATATTGAGACTGGTCTAATAAAAATATTAAAATCAACAAAGCCACGTCGTTAAAAATGTTTTTTTCAGAAAGAACACTTCACAAAATCACATCGGCAGCTACAATTTTAGTCTAAACCATGTCACCATCCGATGTCATTTGAAAAATTTTAAAAAATGAGTTTTAACATATGAAAACTTAAAACACAACTATAAATATGTAGGTCGCATTAATAACTATAACTTTGGTATAGACCATGTTTGCATTTGAGGTTGCTCGAAAATTCTAAATTATAAATTTAAAAAATGTAAGAACAGAAAACAAAATTTTATTTTTTTATAAATTAGAAAACATACATGTGCATTGCAAAGGGACATATAAGAGTAACACCAACATTTTTGTAAATTTTTTTTGGCAAATGTTGTTATTTGCCAACTCGGGAGGGAACAAAAAGGACAACTCCAAATGTTTGGCAATTTTGGCTTGGCAAAAACAAAATTTCTACTGGTTCTGAAGATCAACGAAGAAATATCAAGTTGTCAGTTTGCTATAAAAGCACGCGTATGCAGAATGTCAAGCCTATTCTAGGTGTGCACATCTCCAACAGTTTGCTAAAACACTTGCTATCTTATAAATTTTGGCAAATCAATGATAAAAACTCTTTCCAACAGTTTGGTAAATATGTTTACCAAAAACCTAGACTTGCTATAGTCATCCGCGCACGCATTTCTACACGCGCGGACTCGCCGCGTATCTCGTCCCCGCGCCGTTCGTTGCTGCGACCTGCTGCCGCACGCTGAGCTGCTGCCGTGCTTGCTGCTGCCCTGCTGCTGCCTGCTGCTGAGCTGCTGGTCGTGCTGCTCCCTGCTGAGCTGCGTGCTGCTGCTGCCGCTGCCGTGCTGCTGTCTTGTTTAGTCCAACATTTTTCAAGATTCTCCATCATATCGAATTTTACGGCCTATGTATGATGCATTAAATATACATGAAAACAAAAACTAATTGCACAGTTCATATGTAAATCGCGAGACGAATCTTTTATGTCCAGTTACTCTATAATTGGACAATGTTTGTCAAATAAAAACGAAAGTGCTACAGTGTCAAAATCCAAAAAAATTTTGCGAACTGAACAAGGTGAAAGAGTGTCCAAAGTGTTCGAAAGCTAAATAAAATCTGCTGCCGCACGGAGGCGACGTCTAGACGTCAGGCACGGGTCACAGATAGATGGGCGTTGGTAGTTGGGGTGTGGGACTTCTTTTCTTTTAATTTGGCAAGTCTAAATGGCAAACTATTGGAGATAATCATTTTTTTCACTTGCCAAATCTTTTACCCCAAAACTCAAAATATGGCAAATAAATTTTAGCAAACTGTTGGAGATGAGAAGAATTTGCCAACTTACTATAAATGTCAAACCCAATTGCCAAATTGTTGGATAGGAGATTTTTGAGAGTTTTGGCAAAAACAAAAATGGCAAACTTATTTGTAAAACTGTTGGAGTTGCTCTTGGGTATACATTGCATACACTGATGATAATGAGGTACTAGCTATTTTTGTTGGATATATATATCTGGTTGAGTTTAACTAACCTAACCTTAAATAAATGAAATAAGTTTCACGTCCCATAATAAATGTCAGTACAATAAAGGATTACTTTAGTATGAAAAGTTGATATGAGATTGATCAAATTTAAAATACTAGTTTGTGAGATTAAAAAGGTGAATTAAAGGCAAACCACACACGCACATGCATGCCCCTCGTGACATAAAAGGAGAGGAGACTTGGGTCAACCCTGGTCAAATTGTGTAAAAGTGGTAAAACGGTGAGTGACGACATGAGTGTGGCTGGTGTGGCACCTAGCTAGCCGCCGATAAAGATCTTGTACTTTCAAAGTAAAAAAAGAATGATAAGGGGTGAGTGACAACGGACTAATAATGGACGAAAGATGGAAGATGAGTGAGACAGACGCATGTGTGGCCAGGGGAAAACAAAAATAAGAGACGTATAATTTTGATCAAAATCAGACCCTCAATTTATCATGCACGCACGCATGCAACCGACGCGTCTGCGGATCGTGCGTCGCGTCCAGATGGCGCCGCCGTTCATAAGCTGAGTGCGATCTGGAACGAAGACTGGTACTCAGCAGAACGAATAATCTCGCTCACGTGCAATGCAATAATGTTACGAGAGCGAGCGAGCGAGCCAAGTACGACCGCGTTCATGGCAGGCATGCATATATACGACGCTTACCGTTTAAGTTTAAAAGGGAGAAAAAAAAATTATTGGCGGCCACCGTGCCCAGGTCATTTCCGGCCATGCATGCATGCATCTCGACGTTCGCGCGTCGTCGTCGCCACCCGCCGGAGTTGTACTACTATTCCAATTTCCAAAAGGGCCAAGCCAAGGCATGCATGGATATGCTTCGTTCGCCGATCGGGCCGGGAACGTACAGCTACAGCCTCATTTCGGATAGCAGCAATTTGACCAGGGTTGACCCATGTCGGTACTCGATCGTCAGCTGCTTGCATTGGCATGCAGATCCATCCACAGATTAATTAGCAACCGAGGGACGACTGCCCGGCCGTGACGCTTTGACCACTCCCAATAATAAACACAGGGGGTAAACAGCGACATGGCACGACGACTACAAACTCTCAACATGCGAATTAATCATAATTCCGATCGCCTACTTTACCTAATTCATACGGAGTACGAAGTAAAAATAATAATTAAGTATTTAAGTCAATATAATCAGTGCATGCAGTTTCTTGGTACTGGAGTCTAGACTCTAGAGGGAATTCATTCATTCACATTCGCCTGACGAACAGAACAGAAGAGGGCCAAGTGCGTGCTCTCTCGTGTCTCTCGTGCATGCATGCTTTTCTCAGCCAGCAGCAGCAGGCCAGTACCGGTCAGCGGGCGACCTGGTCCAAATCTGAACCGCGCATTATTTTCCCGGCGGCGATCTCCTGAGACGAGACAGGCGCCGGCAGTAAGAACAAAATAATTTATGACCATCCCAATTTTTTTTCGCCGCATGTGCTCTCGTTCCTTCACCACTGAATTCGTATTGAAAAGTATATAAACATATATTTTAATATAAATAATATAGATTTATATAAAGATATATGTTTATATATACTTTTTAATACAAATCCAATAATAGAGAGAGTGAGAGCACATGCCTTTAAGACAAAAATAACTTTATCATCCTAACACATACATGTTGTCCTCTTGACTCCTATATAGGGTCCATCTATAGCACAGTATTTCGACACACGCACATACTGTACATATATCCGTCGTGGCGTCGTCTATGTCCCTATATATATAGCCGGCAGCACGGCACGGTTAGTCCGCCTCGTGTTGAGAACATATCAACGTGTGCTTTGAAACCATATCATCTGTCCACTGTCCTTCCTTCCCTGCTTGCTGCCGATCAATCAGTCGATCCACCAGTTGCATCTGCATTGCATCCGCGATCCATCTCCGTCCCGTCTGCTCAACCCAGTCTCAGCGCGTCGTCGTCGTCGTGCCAGCTAGCTCCACCAGCCGGCGACGACAAGCTAGCTGCCAATAGCCGCCATCGTCAAACCTGTGTGCGCACGCGAGCGGCGGCGGCATTGCAGTTGCAGCCCCGGCCGGGGCAGCCGTGACGACGACGACCGTACGTGGTGGGTGGGAGATGGCGGACGGACGGCGATGGCAAGCAGCAGCAGCCGGCTGGCCGGCGGCGGAGCCGGAGGAGCACGACGACGACGGCGCGACGGCGGCTGGTGTCTTGTCCGGCGAGTACCAGGCTCTCGAGACGTCCACGCTGGTGTCGGCGCTGACCCACGTCGTCGCCGGCGGCGACGGGTACCCGCCGTGGGCCGCCGGCGCTGCCCGGGAGAATAATCGTGCGGCAATGGCTGACCCCGGCCAGGCCTACAGCTACGGCTACGGCTACGCCGCCGCACCGACACCGGCTCATTTCTTCGAAGCAGCAGCAGGTTAGCAGGCACCGGCCATGCAATATTATTCTAGTATTTATTTATTTTTTTGGGGGCTGAGAGAGATCGCTTGCAGCTGGGAACAAAACAGCAAGGAATAATCCTATATATATATATATATATATATATATATATATATATATATATATATATATATATATATAACACAAGTTCGTTAAAACAAAGAACACCTCCGCGTGACGTTTGTGCGCCTTTTTTTTTAATTTAGTTGAGGGTTCTTTTCATAACGGTTCCAGTTCCTGTTCAATTAGCATGTGTTAGTCATGCGGCCGGGCACTGGCAGAATCAAAAGTTGGTGTTAGTACATATATTGTTTCGATGAATATGCTTTGCTTGCGCCAAGACGAATGCTGCGTCAGAGCGAACTAAATCTGAGCATGAATGACATACAAGTTGGCTTTCTCATCAGATTTTGAAAAGTACTATTTCTTTTTTGACGATTTTCAAAAACATTTTTCACTCTTGGATATTATTCTTCCAGCAGTAGTCGAGGCAGGTTGGATGGATTAAATTAAAGCTAAGCGCTAGACCGCTAGTACTTTCCACGTCAGTATTGTTAATTACAGTAGCAGGACTAGTATGTAGACCGGTTCGGGTTCGGAGCATCCAGCTGCGAACATTTTCTTCAGATTTTGGAAACTCCATTTGACCTGAGGATTCTCATGCGGTTGCTTTGCTTTAATTTCCCATCAAAATTCAATAGTACACAACGCCCGAAAAATGTCGATTTGACCGAGAAGAAGCGATTTGCAAGCGTGCAAAACATGATGCATGCAAATGGTCGAGCCTCTGGCCGCCTGCATGTGGATCTTACTTGTCACCGATCAAGATTATTAGCCAAGCCGCTCCAACTCCCACCAAAAACAAATCCGCTAGATATATCACGTACAGGAATACTGTACTCGTGCAATATATATTGCTACACTGCTAGCAGCTGGTTGGATCGATCACACGTATTACTCGTGTCACATCTCTGGCAGTCTAGCTACGAGATATCGCTACAAGAGAAGCGAGGGCGACGCCATTGACATGCATGCACGGAAAAGCCAGAGGAAGAAGCTACGTACACGTACGTGTGTATACGTAGAGTGTACGTGCCAGCTGCAACTGCCCCCTGCCCGCATCGATACGGATAGATTCGTATTTAATACCACCAGCAACAAAACTACGACCCGTATGCAATGCATATGCATGGCGTGCGCGGAAGCCAACGCAAGGGTCAACAGCGCGACGCCGACGACGCGGCGGACGCGCTATATATCCCGTCGCATGGCTCACCCTACGGTACGTCTCGTGTGCGCAACTTGAACTAGTGCTGTGTGCTCATCTCTATCTTCTATATATCGTGTCCACGCACGCAGGAGGAGGAGAGCAGGGGGGCGCGGCGGCCATGGAGGACGGCCACCACTACTCGCCCACGGCCGCCGCCGCCGGCGGCGGCGGTGGTGGCGAGCGGCGGTTCCGCGGCGTGCGGCAGCGGCCGTGGGGGAAGTGGGCGGCGGAGATCCGGGACCCGCACAAGGCGGCGCGCGTGTGGCTCGGCACGTTCGAGACAGCCGAGGCCGCGGCGCGCGCCTACGACGAGGCCGCGCTCCGCTTCCGCGGCAGCCGCGCCAAGCTCAACTTCCCCGAGGACGCGCGCCTCACCACGCCGTCCACCACCGCGGTCGCCACGGCCGCCGCTCCGGCGGCGGCGGGATCGTCCACGACGACGACCATGGCGGCGGCGGCCTCGACGGGCGGGTACTACTACCCGGCCACGGCCAGCGCCGCCGCCGTCTCTGCTGCTGACTACCTGCAGTACCAGATGCTTCTGCAGGGGGCCGGCAGCAGTAGTCATGGCGGGTACCCTCTGTACTACGACTATGGCGGCGGCGGCGGTGCCATGAGCAGTTCTTCGGGCTCCTACTCTTTCCCCGCCTCCACGGTTACCGTGGCTTCAGTGCCGTCCTCTGCCTCCTCTGCTCCGAGCTACGGCGAGGCGGCGGGGCAGTGGACAGCCTGGCCGCCGGAGAGTGCGTGGAGCTATCCGGCGACCACGGGTTCTTCTTGGTCTGGTTCAAGCCAGTATCCACCGTCAACTCGTCCTCCTCAATAGTCCATGCTCCATGTTTCTTTTTTTTTAAAAAAAAAAAAGTTCCATGTTTCATTTCATAAGACGTACACGGCCTTCCTTTTTTTTCTCTCCACAAAGAAGAAAGCTTGTGTGGGTTGAGACGACATAGATAATAGATGGTTTTATTCAAGAAGATGCATGCATCCGTGCAAAGAAGGTTGCAATATTGCGTTTGTTCTTCACTTGGTGGTGTTGAATCCTGTACCAATCATGTGTTAATAATGGTTTTGGTTGCAACGATAATAGAAAACGCAAGCGATAAATAATAGTATTTATTTCATTATAAAACACTTTATTTCTTGATGAAAGCATGCATGTGCAGCTAAGGTCCACAACATCTCCAAGACAATCTCCATGTCCTCCCCGAATGCTACGATTATAATAAAAAATTTTATAAAAAATTATCCTCCAACAGCTTATTCTAAATAGTAATCTAAATATAGTCATTTTGTTTTCCAAATTTTTCGCTGGCCAAACATAGAAGACATGAATGACTCTCTAGAGTGCGTATGAGTCTTCTCACTTACTTGTCTGCTGGAATCTGTTAGCCATTCAACGATATTTTTTTGTCATAATAAATCAGCGAACAATACTTTTAATTATAACTTTTCCGACAAGTGATGAACGGACTTATAGCAAAACTTTTAGAGAGTGAAAAAAGATATAGAAAGTGCTTTTTATGCAAATAGTTTTCTAAACGGTGAGTGAAATTTAGAAGAAACTCTTGGAGATGCTCTATATATCATGTGATCTGGAACTGTCTATATGAAGCAGACGTGGATCGGTGGATGTGAACCTCTAAAAAAAAAAGACCTCGATCAAGTTTTGGTCATAAGAGCATCTCCAATAGTTTGGCAAAATTTGTTTTCTAAATCTTGTTATTTGCCAACTCTCAAAATAATATGGGGAGGAAAAAAAGATATCATCTTCAATAATTTGACAAATTTTGTTTCCAAAAACCTAAAAATCCGTTAATGAAACAAAGAGCCCCACTAAGGAAACGACTTTAGGCTTTTAGGGCACTCACAATGCAGACTCTATTATAGAGTCTAAAGTTATTTATTACCTCGAACAATGTGGACTTGGAGTCTAAATAAGACTTAGAGTCTTATTTTTTCTACCTTTTTTTCAATAAATATGCTGCCACGTCAGCAAAATACCATAAATAATATGTAATTAATTGTCTTGGACTCTGAGATAGAGTCTTGCATTGTGAGTGCCATTAGCATGTCGGAGAGGAACTGAGATGCAGGAAAAGCGAGCACAGCTGTGGCGTCCTATAGGATAGAGACCATGATGCATGATGGTAGACATGTGGGCATTCCCTTGTTGTATAGCATCGGCTGGGGGTTGAGCACCGCGATGACGGGAGAAGGAAGAAGTCATGCCATTGCAACGATGTATCTTTGTGTGCGTATTGATCGATTTTCCCAAATGCAGAAAGATTGTTCGTTGGGATAAAAAGTCATTGGAGAGAGTTTTTTCTTTCAACCTTGCCAAAAAAAAAACAAGATATATTGGAAGTGGAGTTTGGGAACTAAATTGAGATGCTCAAGTTAGGGTTGTGAGTTATCGTGGCTAATAGTTTTTATAGGAGTCAATTGATCTTAAAGGAAAGTCCTTGACAACAACAATCTTGCTAATTAATCTATGGGAATGGCCGCCGGACCAACAAGGCGTCACGGTGTGCTGTCAAGCATGGTGATGACGTTGGAATTGTAATGGGCCACCTTAGCATGGTGAAAGAGGACCGACGATGGATGGGGGGGGATGGAGATGGTGAGCAGGGACAAATACGAGGTGACGTAGGAATCTATTAAACGTGCTAGAGCATCATGCTTGGACAAGTAAAAAGCAAAATGCATATGTCGACAACGTGTTAGTAAAGATGCGGCGAGCTCAAGTGACGAGTAACCGAAGATCGACAGTGAAAACTGTAGTGGGTTCAAGCCACGAGAGATGGCAATGTTCGCCTGCCGAATCTGATAACCATTCAGCAGTATTTTTCTCTCCCAATAAATCAACAAACAATACTACTTATTATTAGAGGCAGTATTTTTTTTTGTTTACTGTGTTTTCAATGGTTAAACAAGGTAACAACATCTGCGCCGGTGCTCAAGAAACAACGACCCGCCTGATCCTTTATTATTTATATGTCCTTTTGCGACACAGCTTTGGAACAAGATCGGCATAGATGCTTCGTCACTGCACGCCATGTTGCTATCTTTCACTTCGACACTAGTCATCTTGTTTGCTGGATACTGTGGAAATATCGCAATGACGTAGTCTTTAATGGTCTGCCGCCATCTATCAGTCGACTTCAAACTTCATAGATGCAGCTCACATCTGTGGTCGCACCAATTTCTGGTTGCAGAATGCTCAGTGTAGTTGAACTTTGGTGTAATTTAGTTGTTCCATAATGTAATGGTCTCCGGTATCTGTTTTACGACGATGTTCGAACACGCACGTCGTCGTCGAACCAGCATCACTGCGGGTCGTAGCATGGGCATATAGGCGCATAGCATGCCAAGGTCTAACCACGGACGGACGAACCGAACACGACAGCGACGGTGCGCCGGCTTCGAAACCGAGCCTGACCCGCCGCCGCCCGCGGTCCGCAACCACCGCCGCCTGCCTGCAAGGCCGCCGCAACGCACGCACGCACGTCAACGCGCGGACCCACGTGCCCCCATCCCCGCAGGGCCGGTGACACGCGGGGCCAGATCGCGGCGGGCCCCACGCGAAGGGCACTTCGGTCACTTCCGGCGGCGTGACCCCTTTCGAGCTCCGCCACCACACCAACTGGGGCCCTCACCAACTGCTTCCGGAAGTGCTGTTTGGTTGGCCTTGTTTAGTTCCAAAAAATTTTGCAAAATTTTTTAGATTCCCCGTCACATCAAATCTTTAGACGCATGCATGAAATGTTAAACATAGACGAAAATAAAAATTAATTGTACAGTTTGGTCGGAATTGACGAGATTGATCTTTTGAGTCTAGTTAGTACATGATTAGATAATATTTGTCAAATACAAACGAAAGTGGTAATATTCATATTTTGCAAAATTTTTGGAACTAAACAAGGCCAGCTGCCCTGCCCCTCTGCCGCTGGCAGCCAGCGGAAGCCAGCCAACCACGCCTTCTCCTCGTCCCCGTCGAGCCCCGACGAGGGACGCGACTCCTCACCGCACCGCACCGCCCCGCGAGAAGCTTCGGCGAGTACCATCCGTCCCGCCGATCGCAATGCCGGAGGACAAGGAGTACGCGCCCGTGCCGCTCGGCCAGGCGGCGGCGGAGGCGTCGGCGGTGGCGCCTGACCCCGAGGACCCCGTCAAGTCGCCGCCGCGACCCAGCTCGCCCGGCACGTCCACTCGCAAGGTCCGGATCCGTCTCGCCCTAGGCCCTGCCCCCACCCTGCAGCTTCTACGGTACCCTAGTCGCTGCGCTTGGATCTGGTCGCCCCTGTGCGGCCGCGCTGTTCAAGTTCAAACTGCCTTTTCGCCCTTTTTGGTCGTCCGCCTCCTTTCTCGGGAGGGAAGCAGGAGTTGACCTGACCTGACCACGCCTGAGTCCTGAAGCCTTCTGTTCTGCGGTCAAATTAACGCTTTTTTTTTCTCACCTAATATTTCGTATCGCTTCGCTTAGTGCTGGTATGTGCACTTTTCATTGTTATCGTTAAAGGCTGAAAACCACTGGTTGTGGCAAATGACAATGTGGAGGGCATAATATATAATTATATATCATGTTGGAAATGAAGGTTTACGGCATATAGCATGATTTCTCCTTCGTGTAACCAAATGCAGGCTACGATCGCGCTTGATTCATCAATGCTTGTGTTATGGGAAGTACGCATTGATTTAAACGAGAGACTTTTAGTTATCATCGAGGAATATTTGGGCTGAATGCTGCATTTTATTCTACTGCACATTAATTAGACTTCAAGCAAATTTTGGCATAATATAGATGCCAAGTTGGCCTACAGTAACTAGTGTGATGTTCTTATCTTTGAATGTTTCTTGAATTTGAACATGCAGGGTTGAGGCAGTGCATACGACCTAGTCATACAGTTTTGTTACAGAATTTGCACCGAAAAATAGATATATGACCAGTTAATTGTAGTTGAGTGTTAGCCTCAACTATATCGTAGTGGACAAATAGCAGTCCACATATTTAGGCATTCTACCATTTTTCCATCTTAAAGGTTTATTTATTAAACCAGCAATATTTGCATCATTTTGATACCATGGTAATGAGTTTATTCCAGCAAACAAGACAAAATGTGTACCCTGATTTTGTTGTGTTTCTTGTTTTTCTTGATGCATCCAAATGAATTTTTTGTTTCTCTATATGCATGTGACAGAATTTATTCAAACACTTGTCATAGTTAATATCTTGTTCATTTCATGATAGGCATGCTTTGCTGTTCTTCAAAGCTGGGTGTCAAGAAAATTTATGACTGGATGGTATGCTTCACAAGGACTAATTCAGACACTTTGCACCGGCTACAATATATCCATGCTAATATCCTCTTTTGTCTCCCTACTTTTTCTTTGCAGTGTAGTTCTTTTCCCAATTGCTGTCACATTCTTCATCACTTGGTGGTTTATTCAATTTGTCGATGGTTTTTTCAGCCCACTCTATGCAAAACTGGGGTTTGACATATTCGGTAATTGTTTATGCTTTATTGGTTGTACTTTTCTTTGCCATGATATGTTACTAAAATTGTAGAATTATCGATGTCCTAATTTTTTTTATATGCTGTATATTTTGTTATGACATAAGTATTTTACAAGTTTTCCCCCATTAGCTCTTCTTTGTATACAATCTAGATTTAATCTTCAGAACATGTGATTGGTCATTTCTTTAATACTGGTTTCCTTTACTATGTGGTTTAATTAGTCCTGAACTCTCCCTACATTACCAGTACCCAGATTCCTGAAGTGTCTGAGTACATGGTGAATTGTTATGATTTGTACAATGCAGATAACCTCTTTCTTGAATTCGTAGTCTTTTTTATGACAATTGCTTATGACAATGTTTCAGGACTTGGGTTCTTAACCTCCCTGTTGTTTATACTTCTTGTCGGAATCTTTGTATCTTCTTGGGTGGGTTCAACCGTCTTCTGGGTTGGAGAATGGTTTATAAAGAAAATGCCATTTGTAAGGCACATATACTCTGCATCAAAGCAAGTTAGCACTGCTGTTTCACCAGGTAGTGTAATTCATACACAGCTCCAATTCTACGTACACCAGAATGTTGACCGTCCATATTATTTCTTCAAAAATGATTTTAGCTTTCCTGTAGAGGAATCCTATGCATTTCCATTGCCAGCATGAGATACTGATAAATTTTAGATCAGGTAAACTTTATGCTTCATAAACAGCATAAATGGGTCGAGGGCCACAATTTTGTTTTGAAGGCCACAAGAAGTTTTTAGTGCAATCCATTTTTTTGTTTGCTTATGAACTTTTGGTCCTTTTTGTGTTCATACCCCTACTTCTAAGGCCAATGGTGATTTTGCCCCTATTTTTTCAACTTTTTTTTTTTGAGAAAGACACTCAAGAGAGCGTCTCATATCTGATTTATATCAAGGAAAACAATGAGCCATCCAGCCGCAGGCAAACACAACGGGGTCGTGCCTCCTACAGCTGTCCACCAGTGCTCGTGCCTCCTGCTGCCGCCCGTTGCTACTAGAGGTCAATGTGAACAGTTACATTGCCATGCCCAAATTTGAATGTCCAGCGATTCACGTCAGAGCAGTCTGCGACGTTGAGAAGAAGGTGCAGCACTGCTATAGTAAGGACCCGCATATTCGCCACTGCCGTCGCCACCGCCGTCAGGTGGGGGATCGAAGAGGAGCAGTCCCAGTCCTAGCGAGGTGATGCTGGATGGCTTCGCAGAGATACTGATGCTTGACGGCTGTTTCATCGTCACATCATCACCAACGTGCTGTCCATGACAAGCTCACCTTGCTGTGCGTGCTTACCACTGTTGTTGCCCGTGTGCTGCACGTGACAGGGTTAGCCTAGTGTTAGCCTAAGTTATCTTTACTTTGCTGTAATTTACTTTGCTGTAATTGTTTTATTTACCTAATAGGTTCCTTGGCAGCCAAGTTGAATATGGTGCCTTGTGAACCAAGTTGCTGGTGGACAGCATCTCTAGTTTGTTAGAGTCTGTCAGGGTATGTTGGGGTGCTGTCTGCCCTCTAGGCTATATATGCAGCAGCCCCCTCACCCTTGTATAGTGTGGTTCTGGTTTTGCAATTCAATACAATCCAAGCGGCCTCTCTTGGCCAAGCTGCCCTCTGGCAGTTCAATCCTATGTTTGCAATCCAGTTCATGCCAACAATTGGTATCCAGAGCGAGGTTTAGAGATCCTAGGGGCCATGTCTACCTCAAGCCAGAGAGCCAGAGTAGCACAAGCTGCAGCCGCCGCCGCCGCGGGCGCCTACCCAGAGGTTGGCGCCGTGGTGAACCCAGGAGGTGATCGCGCCAGGCGCTTGGCAGCGGCAGAGGCTGCAGCCGCGCAGGCAGCACAGGCAGCGCGGGAGGCAGCAGCAGCAGCTCAGGAGGCGGCCGCCACGGCCGCGGCTCTCCGCGCGGAGGTGGACCGGGAGCCGCGCGTGTACGGGCGGAGGAGCCCTGATCCGCGCCGCGGGAGCCCGTCGCGGAGCCCTGAGCGGCATCGCCGGGCTGAATCTCCGTCGCCCGCTCTCCGTCGAGGACGCGGAGGCCGTCGCAGATCTTCGGTGGTCCAGACGGTGTACAAGGATGGCGGCGCGGGGACTCCATGGCCGATGCTGACGAAGTCGAACTACCATGAGTGGAGCACGCTCATGCGACTCAAGATGCAGGCCCGCCAGCTCTAGGACGTCGTCGAGTATGGCGATCTCCCGTACCACGACGATCGGCGCGCGCTTGAGGCTATCATCGCGGGAGTTCCGCAGGAGATGCAGGTGTCGCTCGCGGACAAGCTCACCGCCAAGGACGCCTAGGACTCCATCGCCGCAGCGCGCATCGGCGTCGACCGCGTCCGCCGCGCCACGCTACAACGACTACGCAAGGAGTGGGAGAACCTCTCCTTCCACCCAGGGGAGCACATCGAGGACTTCGCTCTCCGCCTCGCCACGCTGAAGCAGCAGATGATCCTCCACGGCGAGAGGAACATGGATGAGGAGCGAGCGGTGGAGAAGCTTCTTCGTGCTACGCCCAAGAAGTACGCGCAGCTCAAGATCGCCATCGAGACCCTGCTCGACTTCCAGGACCTCACCATCGAGGAAGTCATCGGGTGGTTGAAGACGGTGGACGACCTCGACGACGATCCTGCGCATGAGCCCGCGTCCGTCGGCGGCAAGCTTATGCTCACAGAGGAGCAGTGGCTGGCGCGCCAGAAGAAGAAGGACGCGGGTGGCGCGGGCGGCTCTGCTTCCTCCAGCGGCGAAGCACGTCGACGACCGCGTGGCGGAAGGAAGCAGAAGGGCAAGACCGCCAAGGGAGGAGAACGTGATGGTGGCGGGCAAGGTGCGAAGGCAGGAGGCGTCGGCGGCGACCACAGGGCCAACCGCGACGACCTCTGCCTCAACTGTCGTTGCCCCGGTCACTGGGCAAAGGAGCGCCCCGAGCCTCGGCGCGAGCGTGGCGGAGCAGCTCACGTCGCGCAAGCCGATGACGGCAAGGCGGCCCTCTTCCTCGCCCACGGCTTCATCGAGCTGGACGCGGACCGCGGCTTCTGCTCCAAGGCCGACGTCGACATCAGCGAGCCCAGAGCACGCGCGTTTCTCAACAACGGCGGCGAGGATATGCTCAACGGCTGGTACCTCGACAACGGCGCCACCCACCACATGACCGGACGTCGCGAGCTGTTCTCCGACCTCGACACATCGGTGCGCGGGACGGTGCGGTTCGGCGACGCGTCAAGGGTGGAGATTCAAGGTGTCGGCTCCATCGTGTTCCAGGCGAAGAATGGTGAGCATCGCGTGCTGCAGGGCGTCTACTTCATCCCGGCGCTGCGCAACTCCATCATGAGCCTGGGCCAGCTGGATGAAGGAGGGTCCAAGGTGGAGATCAACCATGGCGTGCTGCGCATCTGGGATCCACGCGGGCGTCTTCTAGTCAAGGTGAACCGCGGACCCAGCCGCCTCTATGTCCTCCACCTCGACGCCGCGCAGCCGGTCTGCCTCGCCGCAAGGAAGGACGACACCGACTGGCTTTAGCATGAGCGGTTCGGCCACCTCAACTTCGAGGCTCTGCACCAGCTCGGCCAGCACTCCATGGCGCGCGGGCTCCCTCTCATCAAGCATGCAGAGCAGGTCTGCGACACGTGCCTCGTCACCAAGCAGCGCCGGCGGCCGTTCCCACAGAAGGCCCAGTACCGCGCCGAGGACCCGCTGGAGCTCGTCCACGCCGATCTGTGCGGCCCGGTGACGCCAGCAACTCCTGGCGGGCGCCGGTACTTCCTCCTGATGGTTGATGATGCTTCGCGCTTCATGTGGGTCGCCCTCCTCTCCACCAAGGATGCTGCAGCAGGTGCTGTGAAGCTGATCAAGGCGGAAGCAGAGAAGGAGAGCGGACACACGCTGAAGGTTCTGCGCACCGACAACGGCGGGGAGTTCACCGTCGCCGAGTTCGCGGACTACTGCGCCGGCGAAGGTGTTCGACGCCACTTCAGCGCACCTCACTCGCCGCAGCAAAACGGAGTGGTTGAGCGCCGCAATCAGACTGTGGTTGCCACCGCCCGTGCGCTGCTGAAGCAGAGGAGGTTGCCGGCCAAGTACTGGGGAGAAGCGGTCATGACGGCGGTACATCTGCTCAAACGATCGCCGACCAAGAGCTTGTTGGGCAAGACCCCGTACGAGGCCTGGTACGGGCGTGCGCCGTCGGTGAGCCATCTCAAGGTCTTCGGCTGCGTCGCCTACGTCAAGGACTTGGGCCAGTTGCGCAAGCTCGACGACCGCGGGAAGCCGGACGTCTTCATCGGCTACGCGGAAGGGGCAAAGGCTTACCGGATCCTTGATCCGGCCACGCAGCGGGTCAAGGTAAGCCGTGACGTGGTCTTTGATGAAGGTCGCGGCTGGGATTGGTCCACTCCGGGCGCAGGATGCTCAGCAGCGGCAGGGAGCGAGTTCACCGTCGAGCTCAGGACGCCGGGAGATCAAGAAGGGGCTCCTGAAGATTCCTCGTCGGCAAGTCAAGCTCCGGGGGAGTTCGAGCAGAGAGAGCCAACTCCAATTGGGCCCTCTGCTCGGACACCGTCGCCATCACCAACGGCGCCACCACGCCCTGCTTCCCCTGCGCCACTATCGTCGGGCTCTGCTTCGTCTTCGACACCAGCGGCTTCATCAGGTCCAGCTGAGGACCGTGGCCGCGTGGAGTTCGCCACTCCGCTTGAAGAAGATGAAGACCGCCTCGATGCCTTCCACGACGATGATGAGCCACTGCGATACCGCACGGTGGGCAACATATTGGGCGACGCGTCTACACCAGAGCCTCCCCCGCGCCTCTTCGCCGAGCTCCACCTGACGCACGCCGAAGAACCGGCCAGCTACGCCGAGGCCAAGGAAGACCCTGCCTGGCGAGCGGCAATGGAGCAGGAGCTTGCGTCGGTGGAACAGAACTCCACCTGGGAGCTGGTCAATCTTCCTGCCGGTCATCGCCCCATTTCTTTGAAGTGGGTGTTCAAGCTCAAGAAGAACGAGCTGGGTGCGGTGATCAAGCACAAGGCCAGGCTCGTGGCGCGCGGTTTCGTCCAGCAAGAAGGGATCGACTTCGACGATGCGTTTGCTCCAGTGGCACGCATGGAGTCTGTTCGGGTCCTCCTCGCGCTGGCGGCTCAAGAAGGGTGGCGTGTCCACCACATGGACGTCAAGTCCGCCTTCCTCAATGGCGACCTCAAGGAGGAGGTGTATGTGCAGCAGCCGCCAGGCTACACCGTCGCCGGAGAAGAAGGGAAGGTTTACAGGCTGCACAAGGCTCTCTACGGCCTGCGGCAAGCTCCACGCGCGTGGAACGCAAAGCTGGACGGCACCTTGAAGGCCATGGGCTTCCAGCAAAGCGCCCACGAAGCGGCGATGTACAGGCGGGGCAGTGGGCGCACTGTCCTGCTTGTCGGCGTCTACGTCGACGATCTGATCATCACCGGCGCCGAAGAAGGCGAAGTGGAGGCGTTCAAGGCTCAGATGAAGAAGACCTTCGACATGAGCGACCTCGGCGCACTCAGCTTCTACCTCGGCATCGAGGTGCACCAGGATGCCACCGGGATCACTCTGAGGCAAACACACTATGCCAAGAGGATTCTTGAGTTGGGGGGCATGGATGGCTGCAATCCTGCCAACACTCCGATGGAGGAGCGCCTTCGACTGAGCAAGAACAGCACAGCTGCTCAGGTCGACCCCACTCACTACCGGCGCCTCATCGGAAGCCTGCGCTACCTGGTGCATACTCGCCCTGATCTGGCCTACGCCGTCGGCTTTGTGAGTCGGTTCATGGAGCGGCCAACAGTTGAGCATCAAGGGGCAGTCAAGTGAATCCTGCGCTATCTCGCTGGTACACTTGATTTCGGCCTCCACTACACCAAGGCTCCAGGCGGCACTCGCTTCATCGGCTACACCGACAGTGATCTTGCCGGCGACGTTGATACGAGCAAGAGTACGAGTGGATCACTCTTCTTCCTCGGCAGCTGCCTGGTCAGTTGACATTCCATCAAGCAGAAGGTGGTGGCTCTCTCAAGCTGTGAAGCTGAATACATTGCTGCTTCCACTGCTGCTACTCAAGCACTGTGGCTGTCACGGCTGCTGGCTGAGCTCCTTGGCAGAGGTGTCGAGGTGGTGGAACTGAAGATGGACAGCAAATCAGCACTTGCTCTGGCCAAGAATCCAGTCTTCCATGAGAAGAGCAAGCACATCAGGATCAAGTATCATTTCCTTAGAAGCTGCCTGGAAGATGGAACCATCAAGGCTGAGCATGTGTCTACTACTGATCAGCTCGCTGACATTCTGACCAAGTCTCTGGGCAAGGCAAAATTCCAGGAGATGAGGGGAAGAATTGGCTTGAGGCAGATCATCCCCAAGGCACACAAGGCTAAGGGGGAGAATTGACAGGGTTAGCCTAGTGTTAGCCTAAGTTATCTTTACTTTGCTGTAATTTACTTTGCTGTAATTGTTTTATTTACCTAATAGGTTCCTTGGCAGCCAAGTTGAATATGGTGCCTTGTGAACCAAGTTGCTGGTGGACAGCATCTCTAGTTTGTTAGAGTCTGTCAGGGTATGTTGGGGTGCTGCCTGCCCTCTAGGCTATATATGCAGCAGCCCCCTCACCCTTGTATAGTGTGGTTCTGGTTTTGCAATTCAATACAATCCAAGCGGCCTCTCTTGGCCAAGCTGCCCTCTGGCAGTTCAATCCTATGTTTGCAATCCAGTTCATGCCAACAGCACGTGCCCAGTTTGCTGTGCAGCAGCAACCCATGAGTGCCACCTGCTGCGGCTGTCGGACCTTGTAGCAGTCGTGGGCGCTGGCCTAGACTAGTGTCGTGCCTCATGCTGCAACCACTGTCCAGGATCACCCGCTCGCACCTCCTGCCGCCGGCCACCAGAGCCTGCACCTCCTGCTGCTAGAGCTTGATACGAACGGGGCAGGATGGGCTCGCCGGACGAGTCTCAGGTTTGCTTGGATGAAACCATGGGGCGGATGAGGATAAGTGGATATGGGGCACTTTCATCCTTTCCCATGTATTTATATCGTTTTTCTTTTCTTTAATATGTTTAATCCAGTCAAAGTTAACAGCCACCCAAAACAGGGGCAAGCAGCTCATTCGATTTCAAAATGCGAGGGTAAAATCACAAAGTCGGAAAAGGAGTGAAAACACTATTAGCCTCTATAAATGTGAGGGTGAAATCACAAGAGGAGTAAAAACAGTATTAGCCTCTACAGTAAGGGCAAGGACACCAAAGTCCCTTTCTTTTTTTTACTACCATGAGTGCTGCATGACTTAACAGCATCATATTTCTATACGCTGCATGTTATGTTTACATAGATATCAACAGTTTGTATTTGTTTCCAACTTTCTTGTAGTTTCTTTTGTCAGGCAGAAATGTTCTTAGGTTTTTTTTTTTCTTTGGACAGATCAAAATACAACGGCATTCAAAGAAGTAGCAATTATTAGTCATCCCCGTGTTGGTGAATATGCATTTGGATTCATAACATCAACCATGGTTCTTCAGGTACTTTTTCATGCACACTGCAGCTGTGTATAGCTTTGACCAACAGATTTGATCTTTTGATAATGGATATTTTCCTAGTTTTTTATTGACACAGGATATTTTCCTAGTTAATATGCTGTCCGTAGATTTTTTGGTGATTCAACTGCATCTGAAGATTCATTCCATTACATTTTGCTATTTTTATGTTATATTTAAAATTACCCTAAATAATTAACTTTAAGTCTTGATAGCCTATTAGTAGTAAGGTAAACCTCTCCATAAGTCTAACACCCCTTTTATTGGCTAATCACATAAGGCCTTGAATCTTTAGGCCTACAAGCTAGCCTGGAGCTAACACCCACTTGGCGTAAAGGGATATAACAGTGACCCCTACCCAATACTAAATCGGTCATATATTGTTTCATTCAGACTGATGTTTGACTTATAGAGGCAATGAACTATTGACCTGTGTGTACAACGACTCAATGGCTTGCATCCATGATTGATTTAACATTTGATCTTTCACTGTGAACTCTGAGGTGACCATCTATTGTTGCAATGCAGACAGACAAAGGTGATGAAGAATTGTGTAGTGTTTATGTCCCAACCAATCATTTATATATTGGCGACATCTTTTTGGTAAACTCCGCCGAAATTATTAGGCCCAATTTGTCCATTCGTGAAGGCATAGGTTGGTTCCTTGCTCTCTTTTTAGTTTTTACCTTTGCCTCTACTGCTACTGTCCAGAGAAAAGAAAATATAACGCTTCTTAAGTTAATCCCTTTGAATAGTTTGGTTTGAGATAACAAGTTCTTGTTAAGTTGTTCCTTCCTGCTCGAAGTTATTCAAATGTTCTGTTATTGTCCAGGTGATAAGTTTTTTTCTTTTTTTTGTGTGTGTGTCAACCACACACATGCACTTATCCCTAAACACCTCTGATTACTGGGCCAGAGATTTTGAGATTGACAGTTACGTAGGCGCTTCACTGTGCCAGTTACATAGACGCTTCACTAGTTACTGCCTCAGTGGATGTGGGTAGTTACTCCCGGGTAGGATTGCCGTCCCTAGCATGTTCGACCACAAGCCTAGACAACTGAGCCATGCTCAGTTTTTCTTTTGGCCCGAAGCTAATACTAATTCATCGTTGACTCATCATATATTTGCTGGTTATTCTAATCTGATAACTTTGCTGTTGTGTGTGCTACAGAAATAATTGTTTCAGGAGGAATGACTATGCCACAGGTGATCACGTCACTGGAACCAACACCTCGGAAGAGCCAGAACATCCGTTTAGACAGAGTGAGGACTGTATGAGGCATGAATGAAAGCGTTGGGTGTTTCAGGTATATTCTTCTGCTGGAAGCAGGGTTCGAAAGCTATTTTGTGAGGGCTTTTCATTTCTATTATCGGCAATTTGCAGCTGAATTTCAGTCAAAAGCCGTTTATATTTCTTTTAGAAAGGAAGGGCCTTGGCCATTTTTCAATGAAATTCTGGTTCATAACTTCAAAATTAAGTTCCTCCTAATTGAGTAGACTGATTAAGGATCATTGCCACTATGCTGGACTGCAGGATGAATTGTTTGGTTACCGATTCAAAGCTGGGGCATGAAGCATGAGGCAAATCAGTTTGTAGATTGCATTCAGAACTCGGGTGTGCATTAGAGATACATGACAACCTGCACTGTCTTGCGTTGCCAATCGGTTGGTGACACAAAAATTGCAGCTCACGAGATGCACCTAACTGATTTCCAGCAGTGTGCTAGATCGTATTTGCCTGTAATGTTGAACGCGATTCAATGCAGCATCTACCAGTGTTACTTGTGTATATAAATTTCTTGTACTACCAGTCTACCAAGATCACCGATTCTTACACAAATGCAATCATGACTGGTCGTTACTTCTGTATATAAATTTCTGTCTAATATTTGGTGCAAACCATCCTCTCAGTGCAATAATGAAAACCCTTCCAAAAAAACTTAAGAGGTTTCCAAAAATTATGAACCAATGCACGTCCATCGTTCATCTATGTTGTCGCAAAAGTTGGGAAACAGAATCAATCTAGAAAAATTCATATGAAAAGTGACAAATTTCATATGCATTTGCACTAGGAAGGCAAATTTCCAGGAATTTTGCCTTCTAGTGCACTTGCATCTGAAATTTGTTTGTGGATTTTTGCACAAAGTTTGCATCCAACTTTTGCTACTACGTACATCTATTACATCTATGGATGAAATATGGATGTGCATCGTTTCATAATTTTTAGAAACCTCTAAATATGGTTTTTAATTTTCCCACCAAGATCACCGATTCTTACACAAAATTTATCATGACTGGACGTCACCGACAGAATTTATGATGGTTGTGCGGGGGCTGACTTGACTTCGCAGCTGCATAGGCGGTAAGGCCTCGCGATTTTTTTTTGTTTTTGGCTACTGTAGCATTTCGTCTTTATTTGACAAACATTGTCCAATCACGGAGTAACTAGACTCAAAACTGTACAGTTAGTTTTTATTTTCGCCTATATTTAATGCTCCATACATGCGATCAAAGATTCGATGTGACGAAAAATCTTGAAAATTTTTACGAACTAAACAAGGCCTAAGTCTAGCAGCAGCAGAAGAGGTATAAGGAATATACCGTCCCATTACACGGAAAAATGAAAATCAAACATGCCGAACGGAGTACATCGCCTCAAGGCAAAGGGATATTTCGATTACACTGGCAAAAGGATAATATCACGACACACGATTAACAGGCCTTCCAACTCAGAATATCACGACACGAAGATGAAGGGGTAAATATCCTTCGATAACCTAACAAACAGGATGTGAAAAGAAACACAGAAACCTTTTGGTGAAAGACCAGTGTTGAGTGAAAAGAAAAACCGAAGGTCAGGGGGAGGTACAGCTCAGACAGCATCAGTATTGGAGAATAGCGCACAGGATTCACATCTTAGTCTGAAATGCTTCCTAAATAGAGCTCGAAGGGGGCGAGTGAGGGCGACAGGAGCTTTCCCTTGATGTGGCTTATATACTCTGCATCTGGGAGAAAGAGATCCGGATCGTGTTACCCTCGAGCGTGCTGGCATGCTTCGACACAAGGGCCTCAGTCGCCTCCTCTTCGGTCTCAAACAAAACGAGAGCCTGTCTCTTGCCATTCACCTCGAATAGCTTTGTGTTGAGAACGTTGCCGTGCTCAGAGACATGGTTCAGGATTGCTTCCTCAGAGATCTCTTGGGGGAGGGCAGAAATGTGGATCATCTTCGTTGGGGAGCAGCAATGACGGTAGTTCTTGACCACGTTGCTGTTGAACCGGTTCAGGCTTGAGTTCAAGTAATCGTGGGCGTCTGGGGCAGGTGTGATGTTAGGGTACTTTGAGTAGTTAACTTCCAGTTTCTTCCCAAATAGTATAGCCCCCTGCAAAGAGATAAGTATCGTCAACTGCAAAGAGATAGGAATGCAACTGAGAATACATATGTTAGTGGGTATGAATGTACCTTCAAATAATGCACAGCTAGCTCAGCCTGCAACCCATCAGCCATCTCAACAAGGGCATGATCTGGTTTGTTCCGCAGTATCTTAATTCTTACTATGTTTCCATACAAGGAAAACAGATTGAAAAGCTTATCCTCATCAATTTTCTGAAAAGAACATGGAACAATTACAGGTAGTGAGTTTTATCCTCATCTGACTATTAAGGAAATAAAAAGCTTAACAGCAAAGAGACTCACCAAACAGCGAATACTATTCGAAAGGGTAACGAATTTTAACACAAATAAGTAGGAAAAATCCTTGAAAATATTCAGAACAGCGCAAGACTTACATCAGTATTCAGATTACTGACTATGAGTGTGCACCGTTCATTGGCACCAGTCACTCCATGAGGTAAAGATCCACCAAATGCAGCCGCAATCATTGCAGCCCTCCCCATCTGGCATTGCAAAACTTTGTATGAGTTTCACATGCATTAGACAAGACACAACAGATGTGAACATATTCATTTCAACGATTTCCTGCTAGAAATTACAGCATTGGATAATCCATTCAGACACCAACCTGTGCAAATGAAGCTGCAAAAAAAAAGAAGGCAAAATCAGATTTTGCGCAAATATCAGGTATGTGTAATAATTATCCAAAAAGTAATGGAAGTTTCAGTATGCTACCTCCAGCTTGTTGGAAGGCATAGAGATTAGCTGGATCAGGATAACCTTGCTGCACCATTAAGTTTGAAAAAGTAGAAAATGACACAGTTAGCTTTACAGAATCAAATTGATCCAGGCAAAAAGTGTAAGCACATGTATCAACCACCAACCTGAGGGGCCCTAGGACGTTGTTCTGTAGGCAATGATGGATTTGTGAAATCTCTGAGGAAGGAAAAAGGAACTAAGAAAATAAAGATCTAACCACTAAATTAAGTGGCAGGTGAACTTTGCAAGATGGAACAATTATCTAAAGGTAACTGGCACGAAGACACATTGCTACATCTGGCAGGAATGAAAGAGCCAATATTACCTAGATCGGTCGTTATTGTAGTGGACTTGCAGTTCACTGAGACTGGATATTCGATAAAAGGAAACAAGAAGATTAAGTTATAGAAAGTGAGACCAAATTTAAAATGTGACAAGTTACAGCTCGTACTTTGAATATTGAATGTCTAGCTGGCAGCAACCATCATATATGTTCCTTCCCTGGGATATTTATGTGTGTGTAAGAATAAAGTGATGCCAGATATACATGCACAGTAAGGACATTAGCTGAACAATGTAAATATTATTACATGCAAAGAACCAAACGCTTCCACAGCTTCTTGGCGCGAGTGGAACTGAATAAGAGCTTGAAAACCTGCATCAGTTAAGCAAAGAATATTAAAATAACCTTAAAGATCACAAATTGAGGTAGATGGTTAAGTTTGTGAACACTTTTGGCTCAAAACATTCGAATTTGTAACCAGACAGCAAGTTTGGGATGTACAAGCTGTACCAGCCATTTGCAAGCGCATCTAAAACTTATAATTAATAGCTATGTTACAGCACATAATGTTGGTAGCAATTAAAGCTGTTGTTACGGCTTACTTTTTGAAACACGTTAAAGCCCAGTGAACCCACATTAATACAAATAACCTTCACATGCAATCCGTAAGGGAATCAGAAAATGTATACCAGGTGCACGTGTGCGTGGTGAAAGAGAGAGAGAGAGAGAGAGCAGGAAAATCTAACCAGCTGACTTTTGAAATGTGACAATCTTCTCCACAAATCCATAAGCTTTGAATACTTGATGTAGAACCTCCACCGTTATAGGATAGATCATGTGGTGGATAGTAACTAAGAGGATTCGGTTGGGTTCAGACTCCTGATGCCAAGCAGCAACAAGCACCGAGACAGAAAAGAGGAGATAGAAAGAAAAGAATAAATAGGGAGGAATGTGTATAACTAGTTGGAAAATAAGAGACAGCAGATATGCGACACAATCTAACTATCTACAAGTGGAGGTAGAAAGATATAAAATACAGCTAAACATACTTTCAATCAATACACTTTTCTAACAATTAGTTGCACATCCCAATATTTTTTATAGAGATCTAGTTTTACTACTGCTACATCATATGCCAACTTTTAAGAACCTTCTCCCATCCTAGCCATCATTACAAAGTTAATAACCAGGCACAGTTTTGTTAGGAAATGGATGGTAATGGAGGGAACTACAAAGGGTACTTCAATTGAAAACAAACCAAGCCAACCCAGCGCCCACTGTAGGCATGCCGGCAACTAAAACCAATACCATGGAGTCTCGGAAAGTGTAAAGGGGTGTTTTGCAGAAACATATTAAAAAAGTCAACGGTACATAAACTATCGCATAAATAGTGGACCTAATAAGAAATTTGATTTTTTTTCGTGTTAAGTCTGATGCACTATTGTTTTCATGCCTACATGTCCGATGTGGTTAATTGATTATCATACAACTTAATGCCAACAAAGGTCAATAAGAAAATAAAACAAAACATGATGCACTAACATGCATCAGTTACATAAAGGGCCTATAGCATAAATCTAACATGCATCAGTCAAAATCAGGACCTATGCATAATATTGGTTTAGGTTTAGACTATATTAGGAAATATAATAATAAACTAACCATACAAGTACATGATTGTGGCATACCTGATCAGAATTCCTTCCATGAGAGCTCTGGTCTGTGGTAAGCTCTTGGTGAGATGAGAACTGCATGTATACATTCCTTCCCCTAAAATGTAAAACATGATGCACAAAAATGATAAATCACATATAGGATGGGATGTTAAACTCAATTGTTGAAAAGAGGCTATACTTAAGTTCAACACTTGTCGCAACAGAAAGCCCAAAAAATATATCATCAGCATCCATAAATTTACACACATTATCTACCAGGCATATGGCCACACTACTTGGCAGCTTACATTTGTAATACATGTATGAATATCTCTTTTGGAGCCCTTGGCATCCATAAAGCATTGCAGCCGATACGCATAGACTACATTACCTTATGCTAGGTTGAACAGAAGTGTAATATTGCAGCGCACTCACGGAAGCATGTATGTCTTCCATCTGGAGAAGAGCCTTCGCCACGAAACATTCACAAGTAAGTAATACCTATAGTCAATCTACTCAGTAAAGTGCTGGAAAGAAGAAATAACCCACTTGGTTCTTGGCACGCAACATGACGATCTTGGAGACCACGCCGAACGGCTGCAGCAGCTGAAGGAGATCAGACTGCAAACACAACAGCACGGTGGGGGCGACATAGCCAATAGAAATCAAATCTTTCGCATAAACCAAACAAACCATTCGAATTTGATCCAAAAAGAACAAAACCCAAAAGATTCAAGATTCCCCCTTAGCTGATCCCCTACATACCTCGGCAATCTCGTGCCCGACGTTGCGGATGTGGATTACCTTGGACGGCTCCGACATCCTTCCGCACTGTAACACAAGCAGCTGCCAATAATCACTACGAAATTGGTCGGATGGAAGGCCCCGAACCAATCGACGAAACGGGGAGAAGAGAGATCTACCGCCAAAGCTCCAATCTTTGGGCAAGAAACGTTACCTTGTTGAGGGTTTAAGAGGGAGAGAGATCTAGGGTTTTGCCGTCGACTGCCGCTGCGGGGAAGAGAGGGGAGAGAGGGGGCGGGGGAGGAAATACTGGGGGGCGAGGGACGGTAGTGTACATATAGGGGTTTCTGTTTGTGTTCTGGATTCGGCCGGAAAAGGATAGTGACGCCTTCTATCCTGACTCCTGAGGCCTTGTTTAGTTCCCAAAAAATTTTGTAAAATTTTTCAGATTCCCCGTCACATCGAATCTTTAGACGCATATATGGAGTATTAAATATAGATAAAAATAAAAACTAATTACACAGTTTGGTCGAAATTGACGAAACGAATCTTTTGAGCCTATTTAGTCCATGATTGGACAATTTTTATCAAATACAAACGAAAGTGCTACAGTGTCGATTTTGTAAAATTTTTTGGAACTAAACAAGGCCTGAGTCAGGCGAGCGCTTGATTTGCGAAGTCCATCATGGGACTGATGGCTAACAGGACACATATAACTAGAGATGAAAACGGATCGGATACGGACAGCCGATATCATATTTGTTTTTATATTTCTGGTCGAATCCAGATTCGAATACGGATAATATCAATCCTATCGGATAAGGTAGGATTAGATGTCGATATCGTAAATATATGATTTAAGTATTCGGATACGGATAAGGTATCGGATGTTGAATATTCGGAATCGGAAAGATTTGAATCTCTCTAAACGAATTCAGTCTTGAATACGGTCGGAAAATATCTGTATCGTTTTCATCCCTACATATAACTCTATAAGAGTATGTTTGGTTTCTCGTCTAACTTCTAGCCTGGCTAGAAAATAAGTTAGGCTAGTCTAAATCTGTTCCTAGTAAGATAAAATGGATTTGTTTGGTTGTATGTACTATCTTGGCCTGGCTAATAACTAGTATGTTTGGTTGGCTATCTTAGATCGGATAGAGTCACCTCTTCCTTATACAGGTAACTTCACCACCTTAGAGACAATTCGTCGAACACGTGATAAGCACAACTTCACCACCATACATCTTGATTCAATTCAACCAAACAACAACTGCATTCTGTCAATCGAATGCACACATAAACTGCAGTACACTCCATTGAACACGCCTGAACAATGCAACGTTTATAGAAGGGTGAACACGCCCAAACAAATTGCATTCAGACAATCTTCACGGGCTTCCTGGAAAACCACCAAGGCCAGCGTGGAGTCCATATGCTACCCATTGATGTCAGGCGTCGTGCGTAGGATGGGCACGACCTCCATGAGCTCGCCGCCCAGACGGCCAGCAACACTGCCAAGATCCACGCCGCCACGCCCGCTGCTGCCACAACAAGTAACAATATAGAGAAGCATGGTGACCTCTGTTGTGGACCCAAACAGAGAAGCATGGAAAGGAGAGCGGACGGGACCCAAACCGTAGACGAGCAGGGCGAGCTGAGGAGGTGACCAAGGGGAGCGGAGAGAGTGACGGAAATTAGTTACGGTGCTGGCCCAAGCCTGGCCACAGAAAAACGGGATGCCATCTCGTTTTTCGAGGGCCTGGCTAAAGCCTCTAAAGTGGCTTAGCGGAGCCTGGCTACAGGCTATTTAAAGGCAACCAAACAATTAAAAGGTGGTGGCTTTCTGAAGCCTGGTTAGGAGGTAGCCACCCAACCAAACAGACCCTAAATGTCTTTTGGGAGAGAAAATTTCCTACTTAATCATAACCGTTGTCACCATCACATTATATCACACAATAAAAGAGCGAGGTTTTCTTTGTTCTCTTTATAATAATTGCTCGATCTAGACGTCATGCTATATGAATGCTCAGTCATTCACGATTTTCTTCTCAATTAAGATTCCTCCTAACCTCAAAAAAAATATGCAACACATGATATAAGACTCCTGAAAGGTTCTAATATAGCTAGAAGGGAGTGAATAGCCTATTTAAAAATTTTACAAACTCACTGGAGCAAAAGGTTAGTAAATAACAAAGCGAAGCTTTCTGCTCTAGATCTAATAGAGTGTTTGCAAGCCACCTAACCAACAAATCTTGCTATAATCACTAAGCACACAAGAATTAAGTTTCTTAAAGTTATACTAGTAAGATTAACTTCACACAAAGCAAAACTAGCAACTAAACTAGCCACACTACTTTACTACGATAAGTAGATGGAGAGGATGAGATATTTATACCGCCGTGTAGGGATGAACCAATCACCAAAATATGAATAATCAAGCACCGGGAGAATGTCAATCAAACACAATTGAGACACCAATTTTTTTTCCGAGGTTCACGTGCTTGCCGGTATGCTACATCCCCGTTGTGTTGACCAACACTTGGTGGTTCGGCGGCTAAGAGGTGTAGCATGAACCTCGTCCTCACTAGAACACCGCAAAAACCGACCCACAAGTGAGGTAACTCAATGACACGAGCAATCCACTAGAGTTACCTTTTGGCTCTCCGCCGAGGAAGGTACAAAACCCCTCACAATCACTCGGAGATAGCCACGAACAATCACCAACTCATGCCAATACTCCTCCGCTGCACCAAGCCGTCTTGGTGCCGGCAATCACCAATAGTAACAAGAAAACCGCAGCCAAATCGATCCCCAAGTGCCACTAGATGCAATCACTCAAGCAAATGCACATAGAATCACTCCTAATCTCACAAAGATTGTTAATCTATGAAGGAGATGAGTGGGAGATGTTTGCTTAGGCTCACAAGAATGTCAAGTATGCTAGAATGCCAAGAGAGATGTCCTTAAGCCAGCCATCTAGTATTTATAAGCCACCCCCAAAGAATAGAGCCATTAGCTCTCTCACTACACACAAATCGGGGGTGTCAGACGCTCCAACGGTTACCCATCAGACACTGGAACCCAGCGTCCGATGCTCAGATGACAATCACGTGTCCTCTGTCAAATGTGATCCGCTGAACTCCAATGATCACTTAAATGTTCAAGTCCTCAGAGACAACATGTCGAACACGTCAGGTGCAACACACCGGACGCCCCCCTCAGCGTCGGACGCTACTCAAGGAGCCTTGCAAATCGCATGGGTGTTGGGCATGTCCGACGCGTCCACACCGAACGCACCCCTCAACGTTGAACGCTACTTAGGAAGCTCTGCAAATTGCACAAGTGTCGGACGCGTCCAATGCGTCCACACCAGACGCTCCCCAGTGTCCGACGCTCACGGCTAGAGTTGCTCGTTCGCACGGTCGCTGACGTCATACTTCACCGGACGTGGGAATAGTGCGTATGTTGCGTCCGACGCTCACCCTCAGACGCTCCGACATGCATTTCTCTTCTACGCTGCTAGCGTCCGACGCCTCAGTGGCCAGCTTCAATGAGTGTTTTTCCAGTGAAAAACACTCCCGCGACTTCTCCAAATTTTTCACCGGCGCAATAGAAAAAAAGCATTTTATTTCCACGAAAACGCCTGAATCCCACCTCGCAAGCTCGACGGTAGGGAGAGAGGAACCCAAACCCCTCTCTACCCTTTAAATTCCACCTCCTTTCTTAAAGTGTGTCAACACCATCATGCGTATACCAACATGTGCAAGTGTGTTAGCATTTTCACAATCATTTTCTTCGAAGAGATAAGTTAGCTCACTAGGTTCTAAATGCATAGACATGAACAATGACACCTAGTGGCGCTTGATAACCGTTTAGCCAAATAGTTTCCCTCTTTATAGTACGACTTATCTATCCTAAGTGTGATCACACCCTCTAAGGTGTCTTGATCACCAAGACCAAAACCCTAAGCAATATTTACCTTGTTCTCCATAGGGTTTTATTTTTCTCTTTCTTCTTTTCCAAGTTGAGCACTTGATCATCTTGTGGTCATCACCATTAACACCATGATCAGCCATGAAGCCAGGAAAAAATTTAGGGCAGGCTGAACAAAAGTTTACAACAATTTATCTCTACTATAGCCCTCTCACAATGGACATATATAATAACATAAATCAATCTTATATTAAAAACATCGACCGACAACGAAACTCAAAAAAAAATATGAAGTTCATAAATACCGAAAGGACCAATTGCAAAACTAATAACAGCGCTTGCCCGACATTATTCCTCCAAAGCTTCACGGCGCTGCGCGCTGCGGCTGCCGACGCTCACTCATTCGCCCCCTCGCGGCTGCAACTCGTGTCCTCGCCTCGCCTGGCCGCTGCCGCCATCCAGGAGCTGCGTTGGGCCACTGGCACTGCTGTGCAGAGTGGCAGAGGCAAGGCGGCGCCCGCTCGCAGAGCTGGGGCCGCGCCGTCCTCCCGAGCCGCGGCTGTGCCGTCCACATCCCGTGCGAAGCCACTGCCGCGAGTCCGATGCGATGTGGATGACTGGATGAACAGCGTGGGGATGAGAACGTCGAGGGCACGGGTGTGTTACAGAGAGATGTTTCCACTTTTCAGGATTGGGCTTCAGCCTTTGTTGGCCCAATAACCATTAAGTATTTTTTTATCTCTAATAATTATCAGCCCAATCTATACAATTAAACATAAAAAAATCAAGGTGGGGCTTAGGTGGGGCGCTATGTACTCAGCATCCTTAGGCCGGGCTGAAGCCCGCCTTGACCGGCCGCTGGCTCAGTCGCTGACCATGATCATCTCTTGCTCCATCACTTGGCATGTATCAACCTCATCTAATCTACATATACTTAGCATAGAGGTTAATACTTTCGGTTTTATCAATTATCTAAAACCAACTAGAGCTTTCAAGTCCAACGCTCATACGAGCCAAATTATCATGTTCCAGGATTTAAACGCGAATACATCATTTGAGATCTTACATGTAAGAAAGTAAGACTCCTTCTAAAGTAGGGGCGAACGATGAGGAGACTAAGGAAACAATGAAGCATGCCGATGGGATTTCATGTATGCCTCGTACGTTACGGCTAGCTATGTACTAGAGTTTGATTGTTGGTTACCAATGCTAGAATCCACACAGACGAAACACCTACATGCATACACGTTACTATCAGGTTTCGAAGTAGGAATTGTAACACAAAGTAACGGACGATACTTGGATATTTTTGATAAACACGTGGTGGCGCATGTGCGGATTTGCTAGTACGTAGTACTAGAAAAAACTGTGTTTCTTTATTGACACAAAAATTTAAAACTTCTTTATCTAACATCAGTTTTAAGAGTATATTTGATGGCTTATTCGATACTTTCATTAGTTTGTAGAGGTAAACATTAAGTGGACAATAAAAGTACCACTTTGACTACGTTGGATGTTTTTCTTGGTCCGTTTAATATAGTCAGTTTCTTGTGTTGTAAAACATATGGAACTCTACCTAAAAAATAAGAAGAAGAAATCCTAATTATACTCCATTTGTATTAGACCTGAGTAACATGAGTCTAGCACGAGCTCGATGGGTTTTAGCCTACCAATAAACCTTAGGTCGTGTTTAGATCCAAAAAGGTTTTGGATTTTAACACTATAGACTTTCGTTTTTATTCGACAAACATTGTCCAATCATGAAGTAACTGTCTCGTGATTTACAGGCAAACTGTGCAATCAATTTTTGTTTTCATCTATATTTAATGCTCCATGCATGTGCTGCAAGATTCGATGTGACGAGAAATCTTGAAAAGTTTTTGGTTTTTGGTTGAACTAAACAGGGCCTTAATGGATAGGGCCTAGGCACATATTCCACTGCCTAGAAAAAAAAAATTCGTAGCCCGACCTCAATCAAAATAATGTTTTAGCTATTTTATTACACTATAAAGTGTGTTCGAAAAATCATGCCCGACTTGCCCAGTGAAACGATTGTGGACAAGACTTTTTGGTCTTGAAATAACCAACTTTTTTTGCCCACCCCGCAAAATGCTCAGATCTAATTTGTATGTGGGCTCTTAACAAACTCTTAGGTCTTGGCAAGACTATATATACATAGGAGCCCTATATTATAATCATCAATATTCAGAAAAATAAAGAATAGTCTTCCTATCTCTTATGTCTATGTGTTATATACCTTATGGTATCATATTTTACAACACGTTATCAGCACGATAAGCTCTCTATGTCGACACCATCGTCAAATCCACTACTGATCTTCGACGCCAACACTCGTGTCGACGTCCTTGTTGTGACTACTTCGATGACGTCATAGTGGAATGAATTTGCTGCCTCTACCCGCAACTAATCTGCACTGCATTGTCATGCATTGTTGTTGTCAAGCAGGTAATCTGAGACAGTAGACACTTTGAAATAGTTCCAACCGCACGGTCTATGTTCCCATAGATCTATTTGTTTACACTTCACACACATGTTATATACTATGTATACTATTGTAGCCCATATGTTATACATCAAAGCATATCATATACTCTAATTGATATCAAGGGACTAATTTGGCATCATGCATTCAATTGGTGATGAAGTTGTAGAAGCGGTGGAATCCAAGAGACCCAAGTATGTATAAACATTTTGAGCTTTGTAAGCTGTAACATTGCTTGTTTACTTTTATTACCATGTAATTCATGCTTAGTTTGCTTAGAGGATAGAAGTCGAGTGTAGGGCATGCTTGTCCATTAAGCAACACATATTGGAGATATGATCTAAAACTTGATCAAGATGATGAGAATGAATCGAGTACTAGTGAGGGGTTAGGCCATGGCAATACGGACAAGGTCTTGAATGGTGTAGCTCGCTGAACTGGTAAAGGACCGTGTATCCATAGTAGTAAGACATGAACATACTTGTACATATCACTTGTCATATATGGGTGAGGCAAGCCAAGTATTTTGTTGCAACTAGTTTTCTTATGGATTCAGCGAGAGGTGTGGCGTAGGGTAGCTAGAATAAGCTAGTATCTCAGTCCACGGTCAAAACATTCGTGGGCACCCTTTGCCAAACTTGGAAAATGTTGATAAATCGCGATGTCTCTTATGTATTAATGGGTTGTATAAACGATATCCCTTGTCTTTGGTGGGATTAATATATACCCCTCTATAGAGTTTTGAATTTTATGATATATAAGTTCTATGTATGCTCAAGATACATACTAGAAATGGGAAAATACTAGTGGAAGATCGAGCTCTAGTTGCTAATTGCTTGCATTTACTTAAACATGCTTTGCTAGCCTAGTTGTAGATTACATTTCCATTCATGTGTAAAATGTTTTTATGCGAAACCACATGCTATCATGTTCACAACCAAATGCATGATCCTTATATCTATATTGAGTAAGTCCTAGTGAGTACAATCGAGTACTCACTTTATAATTGTTTGAGCCTTGTAGGTATCCCCGCTCTAGCGTATGTTTTTGTCTATACGCACCTGAGTTCTCTAAGGACCAAAAGTGGTTGAGAATGTTGTGTTTGCGTAAAATTATGTTGTTTTCGTTAAAAGACTTTCACTCGTACTTTGTGATATTGGTGTAATGAACTAAATGTAAAAAAAAAAAAACAAAGGGCGGCCATAGGCATCAACTAAGATAACAAAGAAGGTCTCATCTAAGGCTTGTAAAAAGCAACTAGGAGCACTAGTGAGGAGGATTAGGCTACAAGTTTTATTAAACTAGATTTTTATATAGGGAAGAATGTCTTATAGGCTTAATTAGGATTGTGAGAGAGCGATAATCACTTATACTCTTTTGGAGACGTGTTTATAGAATTTGTGGTTAGCTTACCAAAATCTTAATCTCTTGTTGTTTTAACATCGTAATTTAGGGTTTTCTTCAACTGTATCGTTCTTATACGGTGCAAAGCTTTCCTCTTACTCAGCGATATCCTTTATAAGATATGAGGGCTGCTATGCTTATGGCTATCATCAGATTCTAAAGAATCAAACACCAAGACATTTTATGCTACGTAAAATCTAATGCAAGCTGAAACTAATACAAGCAACCAATTAATTAATCTAAATAATAACTATCCATACTTTCCAGGTGAAGAACACCGTTCGACATTTGGAGCTTCCACGCCTGGATGAGACATTTGCAAGCTGAAACTAATGTGCTTGCAAGCACATTAAGTGCCATCTATCTATTGTATGATCTATGCCTCTATTGCAAATCTTAATCTGCAAATCGATCCTTTCCTACGCCTACGAGCTAATTGCGCCGATCGTCTCGCCTTGCTCGATCGCCTCAGCAACGATGGCGATCACCTCGTCGGCCGCGCTCTTTTCGTCTCCTTCTTCCTCTCGCCCTCCGGTGGATCACGACCCGCGTGGCCCTCGCCGCCACCGGCTGTAAGTCGTCTCGGCTCCGTGTCCCTGTAAATATCCGCCACCAACCGGAACCTCGGCCTCTTCCTCGCCTCCCCGCGGCCGATGCCGCCGTCGCGATGATCCTTCTTCCCCGCGGGAAACCGTTCAGCGGCGGCGGTCCTCCGACTCCGACAACTCTCCACCACCACAACCTTCCCCTTCTCCACCACGTCGTCAGCTGCCGTGGCGCTGCACGCCGCGAAGCTGCTGTCCACGCCCTTGATACCCGACTCGCCGCCGGCGCCGTTGTCATCCTTCCCAGCAGCGGCAGGAATAATCCTCCCGGGGCTCCTCATGTGGCGGCTCTCCACCGCCGCGTCTTCCTTCTCCTTGTCCTTCCTGCGGCACTTGACGCTGTCCGCGCTCCTGCTCTCCGACCCGGCGTCGGCGGCGGCAGCGCCGTCGCCCCCGCTCAGCTGGATGAGCTGCTCCGCGGCTTCCAGGTCGAGCTGGTCCGTGCCCCCCGGCGCCACCGAACGAGACCCGGCCATAGGCTGGACCACCACCGCCTCCGGCGGGAACAACATAGCCGCCCGCCCGCCCGCCCGCCCACGATCAGAGACGAGCCAGATGAGATGGATCGAGGACGATGACGAGGACGACGACGGAGGTCGAGGACGATCAAGGCGCAGCTAGCGGTCGTAAAATAGCGTGAGGCCGGTGCGGCTTTGGACGGTGTGCGTGCTAATATAGGAGGCGACGGCGTGTTGGGAGAGACCGACCGCGAGAATTGAAGGAGGTGCCGAGGAAAGACTCGGAAGGCGGCACGAAGCAGACGCGGACGCGGCCCCCGTTCCTTTTTTTTTTTTTTCCGTTCCCGAGTTCTGAGGCTTTGCTTGCAAATTGGAGCCTCCTTGGACTCGTGCGTTTGGCCCGCCTAAGCCTTCGCTGCTGCGCTGCGACACCTTTGAGAGTTTGAGGTCGGCTTGGAGTCTTGGACTGGACCTTCCACGCAAATCACACTACTACGTATTGCTTGAGTATAAACTTATTTGTTATCATATTATCATTATCGGATTCCATTGGGAGTATATCACACGGTCCTTTGTGGAGTTTGTGTTCACAAAAGGTATTACGCGACCACTGCAACGTCGTGCGGCGGCACGACCTCTGTCCCATGTGTCTCTTCTCCCTCTCCCGGCCTCATGCGCTTCCCCTTCTCCTTCTCGTGCTTGTGACTGCGCCCGCGCTAGAGATAAAGAAGACCCGCGACCTCTATCTCCAATTCTGAAATGCGCGACCCGACGTCCTCCAATTTTTTCTACTATTGTATGCCAATGTTGAAGGGACAGTGTCATAAGAGTTTTTGTTTTTTCACACACAGGCTAAGCAAGCGTAAATATATTTTCGATGTTTTCCACGGCGACCCAAGAGAACGCGGGACTCTGGCACACGGAACGAGTAGTTTGACCTCCGATGTCATGCGCTCGATCAGATCAGCACGCGTACTGGCTCGTCTTGACGGGGCCGTGTCGTAGTGGCTGTGGCTGTGGCGGCATGCATTGACCTGGACCAAGGAGGAGCGAGTACTCGCACGTACAGTACCGTCGGCGAATGATCTAGGACGTCATGGCGATCTTAGAAAAAAAAACTGTGGAGGCTAAACGCGTTATGGGGGATCAATCGCACCAGAACTCAGAGGTCTCTGATGATAGTCTGATCTGTGCCGGTCTTCAGTCGTGCGTGCAGTCAGAGAGTCAGGGCTTTGGATCGGAGGTCTGAACTGGATGGAGACTGCAGGTCCGTTCTGTTCATGTATGGTACCAACCTGTACGTATGCATGGATGAGCAGCCACGGCATTTCCAATTACGGTTCGTGTCGATTTGCGTGGCAGTTTCTTTCATCACTCTCATCCAACACGCAATCGTCCAAATACATCGAGTATACTTCCTTAAAACGAGAACCGAGCAAAGCTAATAACTGTTCCACAAGTCCACGCACCAAAACAAAATGGTGGTAAAACACACAGAGTGCATATATTGACTCATTCAGTCTTCAGCACTCCACTGCAGATTATTTACATTGACGCGAAACAGCAAGACATCTGTATATAACATTTGATAGATTGACTACATTCTACTAAATTCCTGCGACTTAATTATTCTTAAACAAAATTGAAAAAAAGAAGGTATTGAAGCAGTCAGCAAAAGCTACAATAACAATGTGAACCAAGCAGACAAGAAGAAAAGAGTACGCGCTTTGATGATCAATCTACCTAGAAAACAAAATCCTGTATTTCTGATAGTTCTATAGAAACCATGCATCCCCTTCTTAATTAATCTATAGCAATTATGAGACAGGCGACTGAGATGTACATGAGGAACACGGGATACAGCGCCAGGGCCTTTCTCTTTGGGTTAACAGCAGCACTCATGAGGGGGTATGCTGCCCAAGAGCTCCATGCCAATGTTATCGTCACCACGACCATCTTTAGTATGACACTGTCCTTAAGCATGCAGATCAGAGCCCCCACATCCAGCGGGAACAGACAGTATCCGAGAAGGCTGAGGCTTTGGAAGAAGATGATGTGGCCACCCTGTAGCAAATCGTTACAGTCATCGCCAAATATTACAGTGTCAGTTATCAGCTGATATGGCAATTTGGGTGCTGTCTCAAGTCACAATAAGAGAGATGAGAGTAGAGGAGAGAGGCGTACCAGCAGTAGAACATTGAGTGTGAGAACTATAGCACCAGCAGCTAATACGGCAAAAGCAACAGCGAACACTTGAGACTACAGAAACAAAAGCCAAGCAACTGAAATTAGTATGGGATACAATTCGCATCACATTGTATAAAAGAAACAATATATCAGTCATAGTTTGAGTTGTTAAGTCTACAAAGAATAATGCTCTGTTAATCTTTAAAAAATATGATCAAGTTCATAAAACATACATTAGAGGAGACACATGTGCGCATCTGTGGTTAAAGACATTCTATTGAAGCATTGATCGAGTTCTCTAGTAAACTAAGATACTGTGATCTAGCTACTCGTCCCTGAAGATTAAGAATTTGGGTGACTCTGTATCAACTCCAATATTGTTGTTCACTGCTATGGGTGTATTTCCATAAGAGGCCGCTGTACTGAACATCGGAGCAGATATTTCACTTACCAAGTCTAGGAAGAATATTCAAAGTCTGTAAATTGAAATATACACATTGACCTATTGAACTAAGGCATATTGTTTTTCGGATATGAATAGCTTCAACATGCGTGAACCCAATTTGACATTCTATGGGGGATACCAGAAAGTTGAAAACTTTGGGTTTGGAAACTTTTATACTATTTTTTTTCTTTTTAACCAACGAAACTTTTACACTACAATACAATCACTCAGATAATTAACGAACGTAAAGTACATAGGCAATCCAGTCAATTTACCGCATGCTCTTACAACTATCTCTATTATGCCTGAAACGCAGTTCTAACATTAGGGGTCTGTTTAGCCCAAAAAATGACGGAATCATGGCAGAGAGGCAGAGGTGAGGGCCAGGCACACAGGGTAGTCCAATTGCTGCACTCAACATGTAAGTGATCAAAGCGTTAACATTGGATGTCGCAATACGTACGTGATCCCTAGCCAGCCTGATAAACTTAATGACTGAATTACTTGTACACTTCTCATTTGGGCATTTTACTGGTTTCCAAACATAGTGATCGTGTTAGATAAAATTAATTGAATAATTGAATACCGATGGGATTCTGTCTGTTCCAGGTAGCTGAAAACCCATGGAGATGCTGGGATTACCTTGGCGGCGGTGGCCGACCAGGAGAGGATGAGTCCGAGTAAGACGATGAAGAAGAAGGGGCCCCAGAGGTCCCAGTCGCGCAGCGCCTTGCCAGGGTCGTCGCGGAACGGGTTGGGGAAGACAACGAGCTTGAGGTTGCTGACGATGCGGGCGAGGTCGCGCTTGACGGTGTCCCAGACGGGCTCGGTGAGCGTGCTGGGCTCGGGGCCTAACCCGTCGGAGGCGATAGGTATAGGGACGGAGATGGAGCCCGAGGCGGCGGAGGTGGACGCGGGCACCGCCGCGGAGAATAATGGGAGCTTGGCGGCAGCAGCGGTTTGCTGGGAAGGCGCGGAGGCGGAGGAAGAGACGACGGGGATGGAGGCGCGGGGAGGGGAGGAGGGCCGCGCGGCGGGGACGACGACGACGGCGGCGGCCTGGGAGCGCGCTGTCGCCGCCGCCATCTCGTCCATGTCGGACACGCCCGACGAGGAGTGGAGAGGGTGCGACGACGACATGGCGGGCGGGTGGTGATCAGTGGCCGGAGGCGGCGCGCGAGCCCTGATCTCTCGGTCTCTCCTGGGTTTACCACCGGAGGATCGGACGGCGGCGTATGGCGGGCCAATTCAAGGAGGCCGGGACGGGGAGAGGGGAGCGGAGGAAGGAACACGTGGAGTTCAGCGGGACGACGGACGACGACGGGACGGGGGGATCCGATCGGCGATGCGAGACACACGGCGGTGAGCCGGTGACTTCGACTTCGTGGTGTCGTGTGCCGCGCCGTGTGGAGACGGCAGACCTCTCGTGTTTATTTTGTTTGGCGCGTAGGTTCGCATCGCATGTCCGCGTTGCCATCTCTCGGCCGGGCGGCCGGCTTGGCCACAAATTTGGGCTCGCTGCCTCCGCCGGATTTCCGGCGAACTGCCTCTCTCGGCTCTCGCCGTGTTTGGACGCTACCGGCCGGCCTATGCAGTCGACGGACCGTTCTTGGTTCCATGTCTTGGTTTCCCCAGGCCAGACCCCAGCTGCTTGGCTAGCTGTAGGTGCTCATCAGTGTGTGATGCTCCACGTACCACGAATCCACGATTCATACCCTCTTCAGCACACTAAAACGGAGCTTGCATGCGCTCGTACCAAATTGTGCATCATTAATTAACCTAAGCTACTACTGGCAGAATCTAGCTAGCGGTGATAACATGGGGCAAAAGTTCAGTCTTTTATCACATCACAAATGTCTGATACTAATTAGCTAGTAGTATAATTATTAGACATGAGCTAATATAAAACTAATTACAGAAAGCCGTGGCTCTAATTCATGTGACAGATCTATTAAGACTAATTAATCTATCATTAACACATATTTTATTGTAGCGCCACACTGTCAAATTATGCACTAATTAAGCTTAATAGATTCATCTTGCAAATTACACTACTACAGAAAATCTTTTCCGAGGCGGGCATTTTGGATTAACCGAGGCGGGCAACGAAAACGCCTCAGATGAAAGGTCACGCTAAATGGAGACATTTTCCGAGGCATTTTGTTGCCCGCCTCGGTTAATCAAATAAAAGACAAAAAAAAAACAAAAGCTCAAACCCAGCCCTAAACGGGCCTTGATCTGGACCTACCGTCGCCGCCAGGGGCACCACCGCAGCACGTCGCGCATCCGCAGCCACCGTGTACACGCAACATCACCACCACGTAGATCCGCTGCCAGAGGACAGCAACACCCTCGATCCGCCATTGGGGGGCGCCACCGCTCTTGATCTGCTGGATCTGAGGAAGAGAGAGGCGTCACACCCTGGTCTATGCGCTAGGAAGGTGGATCCGCATCGTCGTTGCTGAATATGAGGAAGAGGGAGCCGCTGCCGGAGAGGACGAAGTCGCAAGAGCCGCTGCCAGAGAGCCCTCCGCCGCTAGTACCTATGCGCGCGGCCTAAGGGAGGGAGCCACCACCACAGCACGGCCGTGGGAGCCCCCTCTGTGGCGAAGAGAGAGCAGAGAGGAGGGGCACCGTGGGGGAGAGCGCGCCACTGCGGCGCCCAGATCCACGCCATGGTCTCTCTAAAGGTGAGTGAGAGTGAGCGAGTGAGAGCGGCCGGTGGGAGAGGGAGAGATTGCAAGCAGGAGGAGGAGTCACGTCGGTGGGAGAACGAGGAGAGCGGAGTCGCGAGGCTCTGGGCGCTGCACCATTGGCGGCGCTTTTGTGGGTGGGTGAGGTGAGTTAGGGTTTGTCTTTTGTTTATATAGTCAGACGTGGTAGTGGGCTTGTGTTGGATAGCGGGCTTGGCCTAATTAATCGAGACGGTAGCCTTACAAACGCCCGCCTCCGTAAACCATTCCGAGACGGACATTTTGACCGCCTCACTAAATAAAATGACCGCCTCGGTAAATCAATTTTGTGTGGCGGTTACTTATGACCGCCTCGGTTAATAAGAGGCATTAACCGCGGCGGTTTAAATGAGCGCCCGCCTCTGAGGTCATCTGGAAAACGCCTTGTAATTTTTTTTGTAGTAGTGTTAGTCACATATCATGTGCAATTAGTTTTGTAATAATTTATATTTAATACTCCAAATTAGTATCAAATATTTGATGTGACGAAGATTAAACTTTAGACATAGGAAGCAAACATCCCTGGTTCATGTGCTCCCATGAATGCGACTATTGGTTTTAGGACGGTGATAAGATGAGGCCATATTGTTTTGTTTCGACGACATATGCTATAACAAACCGTTTTGTTTAGGGGGGGGGGGGGGGGTAAACAGAAAGTTAAACAGGCTTCGATAAATGGAGAAGCAAACCATTTAGCGGTCATATTGTTTGCCTAAACAACTTAAACAGTAGTAAACTATTTTGTTTAGAGGGTAAACGAGAAGTTAAATGGTTAACCGTTTAAATGGTGAAAATACGGAAAAACGGTCTAAATGGCCTAAAGGGAAGAGTTATAAACGATATTAAACGGACTAAATGGTTGTTTAAACGGACATTTAGGCAAATACTAGGTAATTGTAGTTGAATTTTACATCAACATTTTGTATAGTTAAAATTATTATATTTATAAATATGTACACTTGATTTGTTACATGCATAAATATATATATATTTAATTCTTCTAACATGCATAATATATATATACTAAATAATTGATTTTTTTAGTTTCATAATAAATGTTGGAATAATTGATTTTACATTAAAAATACACATATTTTGTAATATTGTGTAAAACAATTTAGACCGTTTTAATTCGTTTAAACACTGTCTAAACCGTTTAAACGCTAAATAAAGAATGACCAACTATAAAACCGTTTAAATTCTCATGTGCCAAGAGGGCATGCAAAAACACTGCCGACGGAATGCATCCATAAGCCGATGGAGGAAGCAATGGCTTCAGGAAAATATAACTAAGGAGCTGAACAAAGAGCACTAGACCACCATATAGTGACTACCTACTACATGGTAAGCTGGATGAGTCCTGACATAGTTTTAAAGGGTTAGTGTAACGTCTCGGTCAAGAGCTTAATAGGATTAATATGATACTCATACCAATAAATTATAACTTTTTTTTCGGAAGTCTATCTCTAAAGAACTCTAAAGTTAAGTGTACTGGACCTAAAAAAATTTAGAGATAGGTGACCGACTGGGAAATACTTCTCGAGTGCACATGAGTGAGGACAAAGTGAGCAAAAAAGACTGGTGTGGTCTTTGAGGGCTGACTATGTCCTAGAAAAGCTCTCGCATGTAAGCGAGCCCAGCCTCGTGGAGGCGGACATTACAGTTAGCCCTGTATAAACCATTAGCTAAAGAAATTGAAAACCTTTGTTAAAACCCATTGCTACACAATATGATTGTGATTTTCTCATCTTCTTGTGCCACGCTTCTTTTTTTTTGACAATTTTGTGCCACGCTTCAGCTCAGGGTTGAGGGAGGGCTCTGGGAGTGGGGCGCCAAGAAGAGCGACTTGGCAAGTTGTTCTATGCCAAGCACTATAGCAACGTTGGAAGATGAGAGGTTGTAGAGAAGGAGATGGACCGATGATGTGGCTTGGATCAAAGAGAGACAGGAGAAGTTAAGGCTAGCGGGTGACAAGCAGAGGTAGGACATAGGAGGAGCTAAGGACCATTTATACCATGGTTTGTTCGTAGATGGACTACTTATATTTATAGTGATATTACTTTGAGGCTCCATTGGGAACCCAAGGAGGAAATTTAGAATCCGCCCTACGACAAAATTGTGTTAGGCCCCAATTCCACAAAACACGGAGAAGGATTTAGACCCGTCCCGTAAAAACTATTTCCATCCCTAACAATAAAGAATATGAAGTGGCGTAGTGGATTGATATTCACATGGGACAAAAGGGAGACACATCCTCTTTATGCACCAGAACGGATGGGGAAGAACCTAGATGCATGCGAATATTGTTATCTAAGAGCAATTGGTATAGTGGGGTAATCACAGTTCACACAAACGTTACTTCCAATGATGAACGATTGAAAGAGTAGTCACAAACATTATTGCGAGTGATGGACAATCAGAAGAGTAATTATCATGACAAAGTAATTAGAAGCATTACTACGAGTGACAGACTATCAACATGGAGTACTCGCATGGATAACTCTGAGTAATAGACAATAACCATTCTGGTGATGGCTCCTTCGATGAGGCCATAACAGACATGCATCATCATTTTGCTCCGGTTGCAAAACTAGCTCACCTGCACCATATCGTAGTGGTCTGGGCCCGTACATGTCACGCTCACACTAAGCCTAAGTGCTCGCATGCGGCACACCTTTTTTTCTGTTAGTGTCACAGTATATGCACATAAAATCCAACATAGGCTATCAATAATAAATAAGTTCAACTGTACATCTGTCTCTCTCCTTGTTTAGTTACACGTCACAACTGACCACATACGTAAGTTCAGCGGGGTCACAACTCACAACTATGTGCCAAGAAGAATGGCCATGACACGCCACGCCACCGCCGCAGACAAAGCGACAAGCCATGAAAGCAAAACAACAACTAAGGCGGCCTTGTTTAGTTCCGAAAAGATTTTGGATTTCGGTACTGTAGCACTTTCGTTTGTTTGTGACAAATATTATCCAATTATGGACTAACTAGGATCAAAAGATTCGTCTCGCGATTTCCAGCTAAACTGTGTAATTAGTTTTTGCTTTCGTCTATATTTAATGCTTCATGCATGTGCCACAAGATTCGATGTGACGGGGAATCTTGAAAACTTTTTGCTTTTTGGGGTGAACTAAACAAGGCCGCAGTCAAAGTTTACACGACAACCAAGTAGCGGCCAAAGGTAATAAACTTTTGACCTTGGCAAGTTATGACGTGCAACCAAACATGTCTTTCATGTGTTGAGGTTCTCACTTGTCTCCGATAATATAATAAAGCTGAAAATCTACCCTTGTACGATCCGAACCATAGCAACCAATTCCGGTCTCCGTTCCCAGAAAGGAATGAAAATGAGAACTTATGGTATCATTTTATAATGTGACAATGAGAATATTCGTGTTTTCTGAACCTAAATGTTTTCGGGATGTAAATGTTTTCCAAACATGAAGCGTAGAACGGTCCCACGCTACTAGCACTTTGGTCATCCCTAGCGAGATGTCTTGTTCACTTGGGCTTATGAGTCGAATCTATCGACCATTCATCAATGTTTTCTCTCATAATAAATTAGCCAACAATACTTTCTGACATGATTTATCAACCAAACAAAACAAAGCTGCATGCTCTCTCTCCCACATCCGATAGATTTGAGAGGCTACTTCGACGACCGCTGGAGGTGCCCTGAGATCCGAACCTGTCTATCTGGTCACCTTCGGCATTTCCCTCTGCCGTCCGTCTAGTACGTGCCGCATTGGTTGCTAGATCTCTCATCTGATGCGCCGGCGATCAAGCTGAACCACAACCTGAGAAGTGAGAACCTAACCGGCGGAGGAGACACGAGGAATCACTCACTCACCCACCACCGATCGTGTCAGTATCAGGCAGTTCACTGGACAGTAGTTCGACGACCGTCAAGTACAGAGGACACGCAGAAAGCCGCGCTCGCGACCGCGGTGCCCCAATTTTTTAAAATTTAGCCTTTTTTGAAAAAAAATTCTCTTTTGGACCCTTGAAAAACTTAATCTCAGTTTTGGACCCAGGAGGTCGACGCCATGCTTCATGGCGCCGAGGTTACACGTCTTGACGCCATGGATCACGACGTCGAGGTCCCTGGCTGTGCCAGCGTGGCTTCTGACGTGGCAGAGAGCTCGACGCCGTAGATCATGGCGTCGAGCTCGACGCCATAGATCACGGCGTCGAGCTCTAAACTTCTCGTCCTGCGCATAGCAGGAGAGTTCATCCCGTTCTTGCCTTCTTGGAAGCTAGCTTCTCGTCCTTTTTTTTACCAGCGTGCCGAAATGTCAAAACTGGCCGGCCATGATGGTTTCGCCACTGTTTGTTTCAGAGCTTTGTCCGTTGTGTCCAGCCACAAAGCATGATGCATGTTGCTGAAGAAACCAGCCTCTGCGACGGCTTTTGTTCCGGCCACCGTGCTTTTCCCCCTGTAATCTACTGTGCCGCGTCTCGCCCACCCGCCACGCCCGCCGTGCCTCGCCCGCCCGCCGTGCCGCGCTCGGCCCGACGCGTCGCGCGCGCATCGCCGCGCCGAGGCCGTGCAGCCGCGCCGCGTCCGCCCGCCGTACCCGCCTCGCCTGCGCCGCGCAGGCCACCTTAGGTCTGGTGGCCGACCGCGGCGGTGGCCGCGTCGTCTGTTATATAGTTTAGAGCTCGACGCCGTGATCTATGGCGTCGAGCTCGATGCCATGATCTACGGCGTCGAGGTCTCTGCCACGTCAGAAGCCACGCTGGCACAGCCAGAGACCTCGACGCCGTAATTCATGGCGTCGAGACGTGGCGTCGACCCTCTGGATCCAAAACTGAGATTAAAGCCTTGTTTAGTTCGCAAAAATTTTCAAGATTCCCCGTCACATCGAATCTTTGGTCGCATGCATGGAGCATTAAATATAAACGAAAATATAAACTAATTGTACAGTTTACCTGTAATTTGTGAGATGAATCTTTTGAACCTAGTTACTCCGTGATTGGACAATGTTTGTCAAATAAAAACGAAATGCTACAGTATCCAAAAACGAAAAATTTTGCGAACTAAACAAGGCCTAAGTCTTCTAGAGGTCCAAAAGAATTTTTTTTAAAAAGGCTAAATTTTAAAAAATTGGGCCGCGGTGCGCATGCACCACCGATCCACCCGGAAACCTTTCCATTCCAGGCTCTCAGGCTCAGCAGACTCAGTCGCAGTCGCTTCTCTATCTCTCTCGCTCGCTCGGTTCCCCTCGTCTCGCCCCTCCAGCCGCCGAGGACGCGGACGCAGACCGCTCTCCCATCACTGTTTCCCCCGGCTGCGGCTGCCCGCCCCTCCCTCCTCCGGTCCTCCCGGTCCCGGGACAAGAAGAAGAGGCAACGGAGCACCGCGCAAGACGATAACACACAGCGCAGCACGCAATACGCTCAAGAGCGAGCGGAAAGCGAGAGCCGAGCCGAGCCGACCCTCACCCGACCTCCTCCTCCTTGCTGGATGGCGGATTGTCTGTGAGTTTTTTTTTCTCCCCCACCCTTACCTTTTCGCCTCCCCCCCACGTTGGGCCGTGTGGGCCGGCCGCGCGCGCCCCGGCGCATGGCGTCGTCGCGGGTGATGGCGTCGTCGTCCCCGCCGCAGCACGGCGCCGGCTCGTCGTCCTCGGACCTCGCGCGATTCAGGAGCAGCAGCGGCATCGGATCCATGAACATGGACGACATCATCCGCAACATCTACGGCCCCGACGCCGTCAACGCCGCCGCCGGCGCCGGACCGGCGGAGCCCTCCCCGGCGGCGGCGGCGGCGGCCCCGGAGGCTGCGGCTGCGGCGGTGGCGCGGCGGACGTCGGAGGAGGTGTGGAAGGAGATCTCCGCCGCCGGAGGGCTCTCGGCGCCCGTCCTCCTCCCTCCCCCTCCCGCCGCCTGCTCCGGCACCGGCGGGTCCAGAGGCGGCGCCGCGGAGATGACGCTGGAGGATTTCCTCGCCAGGGATTCCTGCGCCAGGGCCGCGGTCTTGGAGGGGAACATGGCGCTGGGGTTCCCTGACGCTGACGGAGGGGATGCGGCAGGGAGCGGCGTGGCGGGGGGAGTAGGAGTAGGCGGCGGGAGGGGAAGCACCAGGAAGCGCGCGCTTCTGGATCCCGCGGACCGCGCCGTGATGCAGCGGCAGAAGCGCATGATCAAGAACCGCGAGTCCGCGGCCAGGTCCAGGGACAGGAAACAGGTAATAAGGGGGGTTGAAATGTCTCGGTGGTGCGCAGAACTTGATTCATTCTTGCGTAATTTTGAGCTGTTCTCTGTGCAGACTAGACTTGGGTTGATTTTGATTTTTTCGGTTGGTCCCATATGTATGTAGGCGTATGTCGCGGAGCTGGAATCGCAGGTTATGCAGCTCGAGGAGGAGCAAGCAGAACTGTTAAGGGAGCAGGTATTATTCTTGGTTCTGCACTCTGCATCCGTTCAAGCATGCCCCGGCCCCCGGGCCACATCTTGTTCCCGTTGCTTTATTCCAGAACATTTCATAGTACAAGCACTGTGTAACTGCTCAGCTGGTGGTTCCACGAATGGCAAGAGCTCAGTAGCTCACTGTGCAGCTGTGGTTGTTGGGGTTGGGAGGAAATGACAAAGATAATATCAGGCACATGAACACCCCAAAGGGAATGGGAACCAGATTTATTTATTACGAAATAAATCTCCCTCCCTCTTAATTTTTTTTATTTGAAAGTGTGGCTTATCTTAACAGCCGTGAACCATTTACCATTACATTCAGAGGCATTATTAAGAATGAAAAAAATATGGGCATTTTACCATTGGAGAACTGAGTCTAACTGTCATACATTTGCTGGGCGATTTATCTGAGAGTGAAATACACAGCGGGTTCTTAAATTTTTTCTGTATTCTCATCTAGGTCTATGAATTCTCAAAGTGATATCTCAATCCTTTTAACTTCTAAAGTAGTTCATTCTAAGTTCACTCTAGGTTCAGTCATGGGCCTGAATCCACAAATTGTACAAAACACTTGAAAACTTAGAGGATCTAGATAATCACTTTGAGACTTTACGTACCTATAAATGAGTTTATCAAAAAATAGCGCATTTCACTCTGTCCAAAAATTGATCTCCTTTTGTGTTGTCATGTACTCGGATATCCTTGTTCATTAAATCATTTATCATAGTCTAGGTTTTCTTTTGTTACATTACATGTATGGATTACTTATAGAGGTTTTGTGCAGACTTTTATTGTTAAAGAATTAGATTAACAGAATACAAAATAGGGGGGATATATATTTAGAGACATGAGAGACACTGGTTATCTATATATTCATGTCTCACACTTTTGGTATAAGGTCTACCCATTAATTGATCTTATTTTACCATTATTTTTCCAGGAGGACCGACGGCAAAACAGGCTTAAGGAGGTAAGCTTTGTTATCAATATAATTGCTTGAAATCATGTTTAGCCTAGGTAATTGTTTTGATATGCTTTTGGCAGTCAAATTAACATGTATTTCTGAACCTAAACTTGTATTATGCTTCCAGATGATTTCAGTGAGAAACAAATTTTCGGCATCACTTTTCAATTTTCATGCAATGTAACAATTTTTTTCCCTTTTTTAATCTCAAATTCCATTTGGCAAAAATCTCCTTTTTGGGTAGAAATTTAATTAGCTCATTTGCTTGCAATGCCTGGAAAGAATGTTTTTTTTTCATCTTTGATTGTAATCTGAGTTCTGAAGAGTGTATGGCTATAACAGTTGTGCGTTAGTTATACGTTTTCATCTGATGCTATATTAATAAGTTCTGCCACTGGCTTAATCTGTTACTGATAATTATCTCATAGCATTATACTGCTTGTCAGTCTGAAGAATCATAATAATAGTAGTGTTGCTGCTGATGCTGATGCTGATGCTGATGCTGATGCTGATTTGTTGTGAAAGAAAAATATTGTTTTATGGCTGAAAAATAGTGATGATAAGTTCGCTTGCCTTGGACCCTCTTCACTATCGATACAGAGGAGGGTGTTTTTTCTACAACAGTTCATATACATAATGAAAAATAGTTTCCAATTATTCCAGCATAGCAATTAAAGGTTCAACACTGATTTTTTTTCTATGTCTATACTATCATGATTTTCTCAATCTATTCCCATGGTTAGTTGAGTACTCTGCAAATGCAAACATGCAACAGTTTTTTTTTTCATTCATTAAAGATGTTAACCTGTTTGTGCAGCTAATTGAAAGGGTATTTCCAGTCATCAGGAAAAAATCATCACAAGATCTTAGAAGAACCAACTCCATGGAATGGTAGAAATGACACAGCCCTGAGCCCCTGATGTTCTTATCTTAGAAGTTGCAGGGTTTCTTTTCCTTTTAGACTTCTGTTTCTCTTAGTTTTCTTTGGCAGCTATTTAGGAATAGTGGAAAACATTTAGGTGATTGTGCGTGATCAAGAAGTCACGCCATTCAAAATTGATCTGTTGTCAGCCTTACTGTTTCCTTGTGAATGTGGCTGAGTGTTGTATAAACAAGAATAATAAGGTTTGCTTGAACGGTGGACCAAAAGTATCCTAATTACAAAGGCAACTATTTTGACAAATTCCAATATCTGATCCAAGCTGTTAGTTTAGGACGTGTTTGGGATCTCTCTGCTCCATGTTTTTCACCTAAACATGTTTAGCTCCACACAACTCAGCTTAAAAAAACGGTAGAGTTGTCAGAGCACTTAAAAGGGTGTTCTAGAAATTTCATGTTTTTGTGGAGTTGTTCTAGTATAGTTTGTGGAACATAGGTAGTGGAGTTGGAGTAGTCCTAAATAAACCTTTAATATTCATAAGAGCATCTCCAATAACTCTCGAATATAACCCTCCTAATAAGAAAATAATGGTGTGGTCTAATATCATTTTTAATTATTGGTGAAGATAATGCACCAGATCACCAGTAACTCTCTCTCTCACCCCCCATGCTTAGGCCTGGTTTAGTTCACGAAATTTTTTTGTTTTGCCTACTATAGCACTTTTGTTTGTATTTGATAATTATTGTCTAACTACGGACTAATCAACTAACTAGGTTAAAAGATTCCTCTCGTAAATTACAAATAAACTATGTAATTAGTTAATTTTTTAATCTATATTTAATTTCATGTACTTACCGCAGAAAATTTTGAAAATTTTTAGAAACTATATAATACCTAGATCCCTCTTTGCCCCAGCGCCCGCCACCCCACAGAGTCACCCAGCGCACCACTACCTGCCTCTCTCCAGTCACCCTGCACTAAAGTAATGCCCACCTCTGGCCTCTGTAGCATCGTTCTTGTTGAGAGCCTATGTTCGGTTTTAGAAATTGAGATAGCTAGTGAACTTATATTTTGCTAATTGTTGATTAAAGCTAGGTAAAGTCCACACCAAGATGATTTAACAGTTTGGTTGAAGGGTGACCAATATAAACGGAGCAAGCTCACACTTGGAGAAGATGAAAAGGTGAAAACAAGCCTAAAGGCAAAAGTAATTATTAGGCGTTTTGTTTTCGAGACACAATAGAGTGTGTTGTCAGGTTTAGGATAGATAGTCATGCAACCACATTACATATGCACTAGACCGATGCAGTGAAATGCAAGTGAAAAATATTTTTAAAAAGCTAACTCTATGCTTAAGTGATGATATTCAGCTGGAACATATTAGGACATATTGAAACTACCAAATTTAAGAGCTTGTGAAGTTTGTGACTTGGTGATGATTTTTTTAGCACCACCAGATTTATCTGGTGCCAGGCGCTACAATATTTGAGCTGCTCCACGGTGGATGTTCGTGAATCTGGATTTTTTTCAATAATTAAGCTCTCCTAAATAGGCTAACCTGTTCGCTTGAGCTTATCTACCGAATCTATCGATCATTTAACAGTATTTTTCTTACAATAAATCCGTGAATAGTATTTTAACATGTACTTTCTGGGATTTACTGATTCCCTCTAACCACACCCAAATCAGCGAAGCAATGTTCATTTGACTAATAAGCCATAGCAGACTGTTCGCTAATTTATTGTGAAAAAAACACTACTGAATGGCTGACAAATTTAGCTTCCATCCCAGAAAACTAGGATAGACTTGCCTCATCCCACGTTGTCCAAACCAAACGCAACCACTTCATAAAACAAATTTCATGTCTGAAATGTTTCATTTTTTGTAGTCTTGGTCAGAGTATGAGAATTGGCTCAGCGCAAAATTATAACAACCGACATTTGGGAATGGAGTAGCATTATGGTACAAACCCAGGATTAGCCATATCAACATAGTAACGAAAGAATCATAGATGTGCCCATTTCTCGGAAACATTCATAAGGGAGGAAACAAATAGTACAGTTCAGATACAAATGTCACAATTTGATTATTATACGGTCATAAAGTACAATGTTATATATATCAGGATTCAAAATCTAATGTTGGTTGACCAAAAACACTGAAAATTGTAGGAAATGTCATGAAACCATGGCCCACAAACTTTGTATTATCTATTACATGACAATCCACACTCAGCCTCATGATTTTGCACAGCAGATACTGAGCTTTGGGACCCAATAAGAAGACGGTATTACCACCTATGGATGCGTTTCAGAATCTATTAAAATAAGGGTCATGGAATTCAAGAAGAATCCCAGAATCTGTGCATACTAAGTTTTCCATCACTGGACAGTTGTTTGTAGGAAGAAACAGCTCTTGTGTCATCCACTATCCAAGAGGAAGCTCCAAACCATGGTTGGTTGCAAAAACTGATGCCAGAGCTGTGAAATTTCATGGTTATAATTCTTCTTATATAAAACTTAACAGCAAGAAAATGGAAACAGCAAAGCAAGGACAACTTGGGCACAACAATATAACGTTTGCTCAAAAACATTCGCCATGTCTGTGCAGCATTCACAATTTATCACACCAGAAACCTGATGCAGCTAAAAGGTCACAATTGGGATTGAAACAGATATTTACAATATAATATGAAACTCTACAAAGCAACACCGAAAAAATGGGACCCCGATAAGAGATGAGGGGGAAACATAGGCATATAACCAGAAATTAGAACACAAAATGCAAAATCACATCTTACAAAAAAGAGAATCAACTTCCAGTGGAAAAGCGACATACCAACAAGCTCTTCCTAAGAATCCTGACTAAAGAAGGCTACTGATTTGCAATGCAAGAGGTATATATTACCGAATGGCCCTCATGCACTATGTGATGGCATATGCCATCATGTTACATCAAAGCCCAAAGGCACAGCAGGCCACGACTCATGAGGTAACAGTAGCTGTCGATTAGGACAATGACAACTGCAGTTATCACTGCAACAAGTGGGATGGTGGAGGGCACCAAAGACATAAAGCAAAGCAGAGACAGTAATAGGCCACCCTACCTGTCAGCATGTTCAGGCCTGGTTTAGCCCTTGTTTAGATGTGAAATTTTTTTAGATTTCGCTACTGTAGTACTTTCGTTTGTTTGTGGTAAATATTGTCCAATCATAGACTAACTGAGTCAAAAGATTCGTCTCGCGATTTACAGTCAAACTGTGTGATTAGTTTTTGTTTTCATCTATATTTAATGCTTTATGCATGTGCCGTAAGATTTGATGTGACAGGGAATCTTAAAAACTTTTTGGATTTTGGGATATACTAAACAAGGCTTTAGTTCCCAAAAAATTTCAAAATTTCCCGTCACATCGAATCTTGCGGCACATGTATGAAACATTAAATATAGATAAAAAAGATAACTAATTATACAGTTTAGGGTTTAGGGTAAGGGAAGGGGTAAGGCTACCAGTTCAAATACCCATAAGGGCACTCACAATGCAGACTCTATCATAGAGTCTAAAATTATTTATTACCTTGAATAATGTGGACTTAGAGTCTAAATAAGACTTGGAGTCTTATTTTTTCTACCTCTTTCTTCAATAAATATGCTGCCACATCAGCAAAATACCATAAATAATATGTAGTTAATTATCTTGGACTCTGTGATAGAGTCTTGCATTGTGAGTGCCCTAAGTCAGCTACACTTGGCTAGCCAAGAAGAATTACATCAAACCAGACACTTCAACATATAAACCAGGCCAGGGTGAGCCTAACAACCAAACAGCCCCATCTTGGCTACCTGAGGGCAGGTTTGGGCTGGCCTGGCTACATTGGGCTATCCAGGCTAACTGGGGCAACAAACCAAACACACCCTAGGTTTCCACAATAAACCAGACCAAAGGAAGATCTTTACTCAGGGAGATGAAAACATCATAAAAAGGGAAAGAAACAAAAATACCAAATCATCAATGGTTCAGATTACTAAATAGCCCTCAGAGAGTCAGGTTATGTGACAAGCATGAAACCCAATGTTTCATCAAAGGCTGATGCTGCGGGATACAACACTGGCACTGGAGCATGTCCTGAGAGATCAGAAGAATAGAAGACGACGAGAACGAGGACGACGATGACAAGAGCATGCCAGCAGTGGCACAAAGAGACAGAGGCACAAAGAGACAGAGGGGGGGTTTGGGGTTTAGGGACAACGTGCCAACCACTTGGTTGAGCATGTGTCAGTATTAGAGACAATTTTACCATATCATGTCATCCAATAACTCAGCATACTTCAGCGCCCAGATCATGGATAAGCCAACATAGAACAAGCCATTTCAGAAACTACAATTTTGCAAATGCATAGGCTGCCCTTGCCCAGCAAGCTCAAATCCATGTCCATCCATCCATCCACAGTCTCATCATCATTAGGCCAAAACAAAAACAATAATCACAAAATGGGATACCAAAATATGAAACCCTGAATGTTTGCTCTTTTTTTTTAAAAAAAAAGGAGTCTGATTGTTTAGGAGATTGTTAACACAAATAAGAGGATGTCAAATCATTTCCGATCAAAACACTGAAATATCCATGTTATCGAATAGCCCTTTTTTTAATTCACAATACAACAGACAATCACAAAGCACACAAACCTGATTTGATCTCCATCAGAAGCTGACCCAGTGGGCTTTAGTGCTGGCACAAAGGAGGAGCAGGAGTGTAATCCAATTCCTTATAGATGAAAGTGGGCATGTCCACAGACCCACAAATAGGCTTACCTTTTGTGGGCTCTACGGCACAAAGAGCACCGAGAAGCCCCACCACTGCAATAGCCATTTAAGGAGGTCCGACCTTGCAAAAACATATAGGGTCACCTCATGGACTCAAATCCAAGCTGATCTATTTATCCATCCATTCATTAGGTGATGTGATGGGTTCACCACAATCGTCATTGGGCAAGCACAAAACTCAGGAAGAGGCAGGAGTGCAAAATGGGGACACTGCACGGCTATGACCATCTGTAAGTAAGTGTATCTCTCTCTGCCCCTAACCAGGCTTCAGTATGAACACAACAGAGAAACTAGCAATGCACTGCACAGTTTAGGAACTACAACTTGTAACAATTACCTCACTTGGACCTCATACAGAACACAGATTACAAGGAGACGCCCTTATGATATGAGCACCATCAGGCTAAAAGCTGCTGTGTTTCCACAGCTGAATTACGAAATACAAAATACTACCAAAGAAACAAAACAAGTATATCAAGAAACAAAAGATACCATAATACCATATGAACTCCTGGGCAAACCCATTCCTCATATATGGAAAAAAGGGAGTGCAAAACTAATATCAATCTAAAATAATGGAAGGAATGCAAGAGAACCCCACATCAAACTACAGAGGCAAACCTGGCAGATGAAACTTCAAATCTGTTTATATAAAGAAGAAATTCAAAATGGGTATATATGAGTAAGATAAGTAAAAAGCTTGCCCTCAGGTCTCAAAGAAACAGCATCCATTGATGGCACAAGACAAGTCGACAAGTGTATTTCAATAAGATCAGCCTCTACCAGACAGCCATTTAATGACAATATGCAGTCGCTGCTGCACAAGCATATATGTGCACCAACACACTAGAGAGGGAGAGAGGGACATAGACAGACAGACAGACAATGAGAGAGAGAGAGAGGAGGAGGAGGAGGAGGAGAGATGCCATCTTTGCATATTCGGTTTTCATCATTGGGCATCAAATTTTTTTAGAAACTATTAAAGGTAATGATGTCATTAATTGTCTAAAAGATGGGCAGTCACTATATCTTCAAACTAGGAACTCGGTGCAGCCACAATTTCACAAATGGGGGTGCAAAGATGGAGTACCGAATATGATTATATTAAGTTTAGGAAAACAACTAAAAAAGGAAGGTGACAGGATAGGTGCAATCACAAAATGCCTGCAATTCACACCTTACAACAGAAGACCAACTTCCACTTGAGAATGACACCTAGCTCTCCATGATAGAACCGAATGAAGGAGGGCATTGAGGCCTCGGACAGAAAAGTCCATCACAAAAAAGGAAAGAAATTTAATCAAGTAATTTGAGGAGCTACAACCTTGCAACTGCATAGGTTGATCCCACCAAGCTCAAATCCATTTTAAGCTCTTTTATGCATCAATCCACAAGTCTCATCATCATCGGAGCAAAAGCAAGCAACGAGACAGCGAATCTTGAAAATGGCCTAAAATAAATTGGTACAACCATAACAGTATCAATATATGTAGTATATGATGGTTATTAATTGATTAAAGTTCAACAAAAACAGTGGACAATAGGTGTTAGCACCAAGAAGCAAGACTAGCAACTATAATAGTAGAATTAGAATTAGAACTATGCAAGTAGCAGTGATAATAAATAATATACATGAGGCAGGGATGAGTGATGTGTTTATTCAAAGATATATAGTTCATCCAGCAAAATCATTTCTTACAACAAGGTAGTAAACCTCAGCGCCCTGAATGTTTTGAAATTTGTACACTCAAGAAAAGGTCGGCAAGACGGCAAGTAAATTCCAATCGACACACAGAAATGCTTGCTTTGCAAGAGATCCTCAAGTCAATTCCAATGGACACACAAAAATGTTTTCTTTGCAAATAGCCCTCAGATTGACAACCTTGTTTGATTTCCATCAGAAGCTAATGCAGTGGGCTCCAACGCTGGCACCAGAGCACATTCTAAGGGCTCGAAGAAGAAGAAGAAGACGGATTTGCACAAGGAGAAAGAGAGATCAATCCAAGCCCTGATGGATTTGCACTTGGCAGTGCCAGTAGATGGGAGGAGCGAGAAGAGAGGAAGAGGAGGAGGAGGAGGCGATAAGTCTGCCACAAGGGCAGTCCCACTTGTCACTGTCAGTACAGTGAGCGAGCAACCGACCCGAGCCCCGAGCATGCTTCGACACCCAGAAGACAGGAGCTGACACTGCATTAGCCATTCAAGGGAGCTCCGACCTTACAATCGCAACAGAGTGACCCCGTGAAGTTCAAATCTGATACCCATCCATCCATTCAACAGGTCAGAGGGTCATCGCCATCATCATCAGGCAAATGCAAAAATCCAAACATCTGCCGCAAAGATCAGTAACAGGAAAGCAGGGGAAAAAACTCATCTACACCACAGAGGGACAGAGACAATCAACTGTGATCTCTCTCAAAAAAAAAACAAATCAAATGTAAGAAGTGAGATTGGAGAACCTCACAAATGGGGTGCAAAGATGGAGTGCAATATGATTAAATTAAGTGTAGGAAAACAATTAAAAAAGAAAGGTGACAGCAGAGGTGAAACCACAAAAATATTTTTCAAAAAAAGGATCACAAAATGCCTGCAGTTCACATCTTACAACAGAAGACCAACTTCCACTTGAGAATGACACCTAGCTCTCCATGATAGAACCAAATGAAGGCATTGAGGCCTCAGGACAGATAAGTCCATCACAAAAAGGGAAGGAAAATCAAAATAACCAAATGGCCTACTCTACCAAATGGTCTCAGACCATGCCATAGGCATGATATGCCATGTTTCATAAAAGGCTAATGCAGCAGGCTCCAACATTAGAAGCTGGGCATGTCCCAGGGGATGATTGGTAAAAGAACATGTCAAGGATGATTACTACGGCAATCATGCCAGCACTGACAACTAGAGGAAAGGAAGACAAGAAAGAAAAGCAGACAATGGGCCAGTCGCCAGTTTGACCACTTCATTTCATCAAATACTTCGGCTTGCCTAAGCACCGAGAATATGGACTGTGGAGATGGCAAAACAGCACAAGTAATTTGAGGAACTACGACCTTGAAACTGCATAAGTTGATCCCACCAAGCTCAAATCCATTTCAGCTCATTTGTGCATCAATTCACAAGTCTCATCATCATCGGAGCAAAAGCAAATCAACCAGCTCATTTATGCATCAATCCATAAGTCTCAGCATCATCGGAGCAAAAGCAAATCAAGCAACGACACGGTGAAACTTGAAAATGGCCTAAAATAAATTGATACAATCGTAACAGTATCAATATATGTGCTACAGTTTTTATGGTATTAATTCACTAAAGCTCAACAAAAACAGTGGATAACAGTTGTTAGTACAAGCAAGACGAGCAACTATAATAGTAGAATTAGAATTCAAACTATGGAAGTAGTAGCAATAATATACATGAGGCACAGGGATGAGTGATGTATTTATTAAAAGATAATAAGATACATAGTTCATCCAGCAAAATCATTTCCTACAACAAGGTAGTAAACCTCAGCACCCTGAATGTTTTAAAATTTGTAAACTCAAAAAGAGGTCCGCAAGTCAATTCCAATTGACACACAGAAATATTTGCTTTGCAAGAGATCCTCAAGTCAGTAACAATGGACACACAGAAATGTTTTCTTTGCAAAATAGCCCTCAGATTGACAAGTTTGTTTGATTTCCATCAGAAGCTAATGCAGTGGGCTGATTTGCACTTGCAGTGCCAGTAGATGGGAGGAGGGAGAAGAGGAGGAGGCACGGCCCTGTTCGTTTTTGAATTTTGGGGTGAACTAAACAAGGCCTGAGTGAGCAAGAGCATGCTTCGACATCCAGAGGACGGACGAGCCGACACTGCATTAGCCATTCAAGGGGGCTCCGACCTTGCTAACGCAAAGACGTAACCCCATGGAGTTCAAATCCGATCCGATCCGATCTGATCTATCTATCTATCTATACATCCATCCATTCAACGGGTCAGAGAGGGTCATCGCCAGCATCATCGGGCGAATGCAAAAATCAAGAAATCAGTAACAGGAAAGCAAAAAAAAGAAACTCATCTACGCCACGATCTCGATCGACGTTTCAAAAGCATGCCAAAACTGAAACTAGCCAGACGCTGAGGGAGAGAGACAAATCAACAGTGATCTCTCCACATTTGTCAAAAAAAAAAAAAAACAGTGATCTCTCCACACAAAAAAACAAACAAACAAACGAACGAACGTAGGAAGCGAGATCGGAGAACCACCCGACTCCTGAGCGAAGGGGACGGGGACGGGGTCGCTGCCGCCGGCATACCGGAGCGACGGAACCCTCCTCACGGCCGGCGTGGACTGGAGGAGAAGAGGGTTTCCGCCTGACCCCAAGAAACCGCGCGGTGGAAAACCCTCTTCATCTCTCGTGCCCGCTGCTCCCTCTGCCAGTACCAGTACAGCAGTACTCCGGGGCCTGCTTTTGAGGCGTTGGAGGGTCGGCGCTGCTCCCGAGGAAACAGAACAAGGCCACGCCGCGTGGGCCGCATCTTCTTCCAAGCGGCTGCGGGCGGAGGCATTGTAGGGCGGGCTGACGGTTATGGGCCGAATAATAGCCCGTGAACCCGTTCATTAGAGATGGGCCATGGTTGTTACAAGGCAGGCCTCGCTGCTGCTGGCAAATTTTATGGGCCACGAGCCACGGCATTGGCTGGCCTAATAGAACTAAGGCCCACAAGGTCACGTCTCACAAGTGCAAGAACAGCCCAGAAACACGTTTGGAGACGGAAAAGGTCCTTTAAACACCCTTAACTTTTGTGATGGTTCTATTTCTCTTCTTATTTATAAAACTAGATTCTTAATTTCTTTCCCAAATTTAAATCCATTTGTTTTGGCACCCCGAGCGATTTTGTATGGGCATTTTGTCTGACGTAGCGCCATATCAACCATGAGAAAGAGAAAATTGTACTTCTTAGATAGTTTTTGGACAGACACTATTTTTGAAAAAAAAAACTTTAAGGTCTTGTTTGGATATAGTTGGATTCGCCTCAATCCACCTCAATACATGTAGATTGAGTCCAATAACATCCACAAGGGGTTCACGGCGCAATGGCAAAGACCATTGGTTGGGGGCTCCCACCCAGGGTTTAAATCCTGGGCGCAGCACTTTATTCTGGATTTATTTCAGAATTTTCCGGCGCTATGCATTAAGTGGTAGGCGATGTGCCCGTCGACAGCGAGGCGCCTGTGGTGACTTCGTGAACTTCAAGATTTGCCGGCTCAGTCCTTCGAAGGTACTCATAGGGGTAGGGTTTGCGTACGTGTGTTCATAGGGGTGAGTGTGCATGCGTGTTGAGTCTCTGCGTTGTACTGTGTAATCTAAAAAAAATCCTAAAAAGTTATGCAATTAAAAATCCTAAAATCTGATTTAGCCTTGAAAATTTATAGAAAGTTTATGTTAGCTTAGAAAATCATGAAATTCAATTTCATAGTTTTCTAAATCATGTTCTATCTTATATACGTTAAAACTATATGAATCTTATATTGACTTGTTTTGCATTTTTATTTTGTAGTAGATGCTCTAGCATCTATGATAGGTAGTGTACATCAATGACCCGGAGAATTCATCATCTTCCAACTCGAGGAAGAATGCATATGAAAATGTATAGGTGACTTTGATAACAAGATAAGGTCATATAACGATGTAACCATATCATACTTGATCCTATTTTAGGCCCAGTTTGACATCATGCAAGCAAGAGTAAATAATTGTCGAAGGGAACAGGATTCAAATCGGGGATTTATGTTTGAACGATGTTTGCGTGATTGTACACTTCATTCTCATGCGTGCAATTGAGCCTCCGGTGACTCACCAAAATCTATTCAAAGCAAATCGATTACTCCGTCCATTCAAAATTATGACATTTTAATTTCTAAATCCATTTTTTTGTTATGTCTAGACACTATGCATATTTAAGTAGTATATAGTAAAAGTTATGTGTGTACCAAAATGTCTTATATTTAATCCATCCCAGACTATAAGACATTTGGTTTTTTTTTCTACACCAACTTTAACCACTGCGTCTTATTCAAAAATTTATATAAAATATTGTTTTTTTTTGTCATGGCTTGGTTTATTAATTAAAGTTTTTCAATAATGACTTAAATTTGACTATGTTTGTATAAATTTTTTGAATAAGACGAGTGGTCAAACTTGACATAAAAAATCAAACGTCATAATTTGGGAGGGAGTGAGTAATTTAGAATGGATGGACTAGCCAACTTAGAGCCCGTCACTATTCTGAAACCGAGGCCTTGTTTAGTTCCAAAATATTTTGTAAAATGGACACTGTAGCTCTTTCGTTTGTATTTGACAAATATTGTCAAATCATGGACTAACTAGGCTCAAAAGATTTGTCTCGTCAATTCCGACCAAACTGTGCAATTAGTTTTTATTTTTATCTATATTTAGTACTTCATGCATGTATCTAAAGATTCGATGTGACGGGGAATCTGAAAAATTTTACAAAATTTTTTGGGAACTAAACAAGGCCCGAAAATCGATCGATGTTCCATTTGGGAAAAACCAGCGAGCAGCCAAGGCCCGCCCCCGCGGAAAGATAAAAAGGTTCGCTCAATCATGCAGGTCGAGACCCCTGGCAGCAACGAAGAGAATCTGGCAAGCAGAGCCGCCACAAGCACCCCCATCATACCACAGCCGATATCGGAGCTGTTTGGTTGCTAGCCACAATTTGCCACACTTTATCTTAAGCAAGTTTGACCAGAGTGGCAAGTATTTGGTTCACAACTAAGCTTAGGCATGATTCTTTTGGGCTCCACATGTCATAGAGTTAAAAAGTGTGGCAAGATTCCTTTAGGCATGGCAAAGTGTGGCAACCAATTTGCTAGCCACACTTTTTGTGGCTTGCCACACTTGCCTAAAGTTAGTTGTGGTAGATTGTGGCTAGCAACCAATCATCCCATCATCATTCGCTACGACGGCGAAGGAGAATCCTTCTTCCCCACCGCATCGCACTTGCCATTGCCAGTCGCCACCATGGCTGGCTAGTGGGATTCCACCGCGTCGCCCCCACCACACCTGCGCACCAGGCACCAGGCACCACCACCACGCTGCTGCCGCGCCCACGAGAGAGAATCGGGCTAGAAAAAAGCAAGCGGACAAGACACAAGATCAGAAATTCCCCCCACCTGACCTGAGCTGCAGGGGAGTGATGCTCATGCTCGCCGAGTTGCATCGCACGAACGCGCCCCGCGCGCGCGCGCACTTGCACCCAGTTAAAAGTTAAAAACCCAGAGATTCGGTTCGATCTCGTCTCCAGGATCTAAGTACCCAAACCCAAGCGCGATCACACGCCGACACCGCACCAGAAAACCTCGTCGAGGAAACGGTGCTGAATCATATCGAGCACCAAGCATGATAGCCACTGCTGCCGATCTAGTGATGAGGAGGCCACTGGACTGGACACTGGAGAGGGCTCGGCCCTGCCCGTGTAATGCGTGCGCACTGCCTGGTGCCTGCCACCGTTCTGGGAGGCGAGGCGAGAGAGCCTCGTCTTGCACCACCGGGAATGATTGCCGGCCGGGTCACAATGCATCCCATCATTTCTCCAGCCACAAATACGCTTTGTTTCCTGTCCTGGAAGGAAAAAAAAAGTGTATGGATCCATTATTCGTTCATCGTCTAGTTCTGTGCATTCCAGCTTAGACACACTTTTTCATTTATTTATTTATTTATTTGTTAAGATTTAAGAATTATACTCGTTCATATACTCACCTGCAGCTGCAGACAGAGATCATTCCTTCACCCAGTCACACTCATCATGGGTTCATTCGTATTTGATGCGCCGCCGGCCCTTCCTTCCTCATCACATGTCCTAGCTGTACTGTTCCGCCTTGTCGCTACAGAAATGTGCACTCAGAAAGTGTTCGACCTTATTCATCCCGTCCGCCACCGTCCACTTAGCAGAATTTTTCCCTCACAACAAATCAACGAACAAGACTATTAAAAAAAAGTGGAGCGATGTACCTAAGGCCTTGTTTAGTTGGTAAAAGTTTTAGATTTTGGGTACTGTAGCACTTTCGTTTGTTTGTGTCAAATATTGTCTAATCACGCACTAATTAGGGTCAAAAGATTCATCTCGCAATTTACAAGCAAACTGTGTAATTAGTTTTTGTTTTTGTCTAAATTTAATACTCTATGCATGTGCCGCAAGATTCAATGTAACGAAAAATCTTGAAATTTTTTAGAAACTAAACAAGGCCTAAAGAAGCTCAACAGAACAGCTTTGCCGCTGAGATAAAAAGGGTCACACACATGTGCAATGATTCCCCCATCAGACATAACATAACCACCGTAGTACTTCAACGCGGCAAACATGGGCGGCGTCTGCAGATCATATGCCATGACCCATGATGACCGGTTACCAACCATATTTTGGAACTGTAAAACCAGAGCTAGGCCTTGTTTAGTTCACCCCGATCAAAAAGTTTTCAAGATTTCCTGTCACATCGAATATTGCGACACATACATAAAACATTAAATATAGACGAAAACAAAAACTAATCATACAGTTTAACTGTAAATCACGAGACGAATCTTTTGACTCTAGTTAGTCTATGATTGGACAATATTAACGCAAACAAACGAAAGTGCTACAGTTCCGAAAACTTTTCAGTTCCGAATTTTCGGTTTTCGGAACTAAACAAGGCCCTAGCAAGGCTGTGAGTCCCAATTTTTTACAATTTGGCCTTTTTTTTGAAAAAAGTTCACAATTGGACCCCTGGAAAACTTAAATGCAGAAATGGACCCAGGGGGTCGGCGCCATGCATCATGGCGCCGAGGTTTCACGTCTCGGCGCCATGGATCACGGCGCCGAGGTCCTAGACTGCCTTCTCACGTGGATCTGACGTGGCAGGGAGCTCGGCGCCACAGATCACGGCGCCGAGCTCGGCGCCACAGATCACGGCGCCGAGCTCCCTGCTACAAATCGGCCGACGCCCTTCGCTACCCGTGGACACAGTTCATATTTTCATCTCCCCTCTCGGCTCTTTCTCTCCAAAAACCGAGCACGAATTTGGATTCAATATTTGAACCATCAAAAGTTTGATTTGTTCCATAGATCTTGAAAAGCCAGGTTTACTCTTTCACATATTAGTTTTTGACTCATTGATTTGACCTATATTACACGTATGTTGTAGACTTAGATAAACCATTTATAGTTTTTTGAATGGATGATTAATATTTTTCTTATGCAATCGTAGAATGCCACGTCGTGGAAAAAGTAGCAAACCAAGGTAACCTTTCGACATGTTTCGATAAATTTCATTCGTTATTATTTATCATTTGGTAAATTGTAGTTTTCGGTTCAATCGTTATTTGCTATGACTTCTTAGAATTGAATTATTTGAACTGTAGCTATGGCCGGACGACCGGTAGTCCGTACATCCACAAGCCGCTTCCTAGCGGTGTTCCAGTACCTATGTGCTTTTGTGGTGATCCTTGCAAGGTAGAAATTTCGGAAGACGAGGAAACCTATCGGCAGAGGTATTGGATGTGTTCGAATTTTGCCTGGGAGCCTACGCCAAAACAACGCCGCAGTAACTTTATTGTAAGTTATTTTTTCTATTGTGCACTTATTAATTTGTGTCCTACGAAGCATGATTTAAATTTTTGAACAAATATATTTGTTGCAGACCCCTCCACCATTGTGTGATTTTGAGCAATGGATCGACACTGAGGTTAAGGAGTCCGACAAGCGGCTTCTACAAGGCCTAAAGGAGTGGGATGCAGAGCGTGCAGAGATATTAGAGAAGAGACGTAGAGAGGAGGCTCAAAAGAGGGAGCACAAGGAAGAGGAGGAAAGAAGACGTGTTGCTGCGGCTCGGGAGGAGAGGGAAAAGAAGCTTGAGCGTGTGCGCCGAGCGAAGGCAGCGATTGATGAGAATCCAGATGCCCAGAGGAAGGGAAAGTGGCCTCGTTGCACTCAGTAGTTACATTACCTTCTTGTTCTTTGTTTGGTTCATGGACAATATTGTTTTGTGTTGGACTTTTCAATTTGTTGTTATGTAATGCACTTTAGCAATTTTAATTTGGTTTCATTATAAGTAGACAATATTTTTATTTGAGTATTGCATAGGCAATGAAATGAGGATAATTAGTTGAAATAGAAGTTAACGAACTAGTATATTGCATAACTAGTAGCACACATCACATTGAATGGCATGTCAAAACATGCACCAAACAAGGGTGCAGAGGTCCGAGACTAAACCTAACATGCCTTAGGTAATTCAAGCAATTAACAAGCACAGGGAATGGCATGTGAGAACATATACCACACAAAGGTACATAGTTCTTTCGACTAACCCTAACATGCCTTAGGTGATTAAACCAAACAACAAACATATGGATGTGGCCTGTGAATTAGTTCAGTTCTACCTAGTAGTGTGGCCACATAGCAAACTGTGTTGCCCCTTCTCCATAGTATCCTCCCGTTGTTGGTGGTGGTGGTGGGGGTGGTGGTGAAGGAGGGCCCTTGTTCTTGTGATTAGGGCATGTGCAGTATGGATCATTGCATATTGTGTTTTGGGAGCCAGTAGCATTGCTGTTGTCGTCCTCTTCGTCGTCCTTGTAACCACAGCTAACTTCCGTTTCTAAATCAAAGATACGGTCCTGCAGGTAGTAGATGTACTCTGCATGGGGATGAATAGGTCTAGGATCGACCCATCTGGTGAAGCCACAGTTCTCTTTTGACAAGGATGACTGCAATAAGTATGTAGCTTTAGCACAAGAGAGTATCTTATTGAAGGTTTAATTAGTAATATGACTTACCCATGCTCGTGGACATTTGAAGAAACGACGCCCTCCATCTATCCCCTCTGTGTACATCTGCACCAAACAATCCTCACCATGCATACATTTTGGCCACTCTTCTTTTCGGTCATCATATGCCCTCAGTGGTGCCTCTTTAGTAAAATCATGTTTGCTCTCAAGGGGGAACCTATCATAAATTGCTTCCTCAAAGTCTTTAGGACCAAGAGGACCCTCCCAAAGAAAGGGATTACCCTTCATCGCCGCCTTTCCCTTCCCTCTAGACGACCCTCCAGACATTTTTACTTGAACTGAACAATCTCAAGTGAGTAGCAACGCTCTCACCACTGCGTATATATATAGGAACCCAATAGTTGGTAGCCGTTGTAGTATATAATAAATGCACCTGAAAAGCCTAGATTTGATTACTGAAAAGCCTAGTTGAAAACTGAAAAGTCTATTTGGATTGTCATCTGAAAAGGCTAGATTCGTTCACTGTTTCGGATGTGATGATTCAATGAAAAGCCATATTGGTTCACTGTTTCTGAAAAGCCTACACTGCGAAAACCAATAGGAATGGACCACAGAATATGTGCACTACATTGAATAATTCATGGAAAAAATTTGCAAGAGTTTCCCCTATTTTTGGTACATCCACAGTTATAAATAGACATCACAGTACAATACAAACATTGATTCATCCAAATATCACAACACAAGCACATACGCCATCAGAAATGATAGTTCAGATAGTCCACAGAGACCATACAGTCCCATATAGTACAAATAGTCCACAAAGTTCACAGTGTCGATACATGCAAAATAACAGAAGTTATGCCATCAAATCTAAGCTGCTACCATGGTGTTAGCACAGAAGTCATCCTCACTGCCTCCTAGTCTTACCCTTACCCTTGTGGCCAAGAGCATCGGTGCCTGGAGTGTACCTACAAGGCGAACGACGTCGCCTTCTTGCAACCTGCGTAGGCTGAGTAGAAGGAGCATCAGGAAGCTGAGATAACCCAAGCTCGTCATAGTCACGCTCCTCGGCCACCCCCTCTTCGTCCTCATCATCATCGCTTTGAAAAGTGTCCATAGTTGGCCGAGACGAGCTCTGTCCTCCAGATCCTATAAACATTGTTCAAATTATGTGTGCACTTAATTCATTATCTCATACCATGAAAATTGCTCAGTTCAAATAAACAACAAATTTAATAAAATTATACCTCCCAAAGAAGATGTACCATGCACAACAGGTGTCTTGCATTGTCGTTCCTGTGGCACATGCACATTCATCGCAGCACTAGTACCGCAACCGCACCGAGCTGCAGCACGCCTAAGCCTACGTGCTAGTCTCTATTATGCAAAGATTAAAATTCATATTGTTAGATATATGATAAATGAGGGTCATAATACTTGTTCTTAGATAAATTCGATGTCAAGTACTTACTCCAAGAAAGTTGTTTAGTGTGTGCTCGTCCACACCTGTTCTTGGAAACCGTTCGATGTCAAGTACAGATTGCTTTATTGCGTTGCCCTATAAGATAAGACACGTATTAGTTTATATAAGTGCAATTTATAAAGTGGAAAGGACAACAATCGTACAATTGTATAGTGGAAAGGACATGTACCACTCGGTCCAAGACAGGTGCTGCCTCGATAAGTGTCCCTTGTCGTGCTGCTAGGTCATAGGAAGTGTCCTCATCCTCAGATGATTCAAGGTACGCATAATCTGCTTGGGTCCACTGAATTTTCAACCTTGTTCGTGTAACACCTAGGTACCAAGTAAGGTATGCACGAAAATTGTAGTTGGTATGTGGTTGCTCATTTTCGTAGAGGTTGTCATGAAACTGGTCCCACACCTCTATGTACTGACGATGCAACGTTTGAAACTCAACTGTCTTCTTTTGCTTCTGACGATCAATCATAAAATTAAATATTAAAGATGAAAATAATAACACAGATTTAACAACATTGATTCTAAAACTCAGTACGTGGTTAAAATATTGAACTAGCAACATGAATATAGTAGGTATGAAATAAATTTCAGCAAGTAGGTTGTAGTAGCACACTTCAAATACGTTGGAAATGACTAAGGATATAAATTTCAGCAAGCATGGATTTGCAATAGCACATTTATAAATTTCAGCAAGCATGGATAAGCACTAAGCATGTAAATTTCAGCAACATTTATATAAATTTCAGCAAGCATGTAAAAAGTACCAACATGCATATAGGGGGTAATAGATTTCAGCAAGGATTTATATTGGACCAAGTAGCAAATAAATTTCAGCAATCATGTAATTTTCAGCAACATTTAAGGTATTGAACTTTGAATAAATATTGAACTTTGAATAAATTGCAGTCAACATATCTATCAAATGCATGGAATAAATTACCAAAATAACTTACTTGTGCAGCTCCACGGAAGTATCAAATGGAGGGACAGGCCATTGCTGGCACAAGCCAAATTGGCGGGCTACTCGATTTGGAAGGTGCCACTCAACAGCATAGAAGCAAATCAGAGGGCAGATCATCAAGTACAAGTCTTCATCCTCGCTACACATGCTGCTTACTCCAAGATGTAGCGCATCATTCGCCGTGTACGGCTCCCAATTAACCTGCAAACATAAGACATGTATATGGCAAGTTAGATAAACTATCGAGCATACAATAAACAAGAACTACTGCATTTTACTCACCATGGAGGGCCTAAGCGTGTCGAGCTCATTGGCATACTGTACGTACGCACGTGAAGTCCTGCTGAAGGCGACTTTCGCCTGGTCCCAAAGATGGGCAAACGTCGGACGGTGACGAGGGTTGCCCACTGCAAACCATTCCCGAGGAGCGTCAACTATGGGCCGTCCAACTGGAAGACGAGCCCACATCCAAAGCTGCAGTAGGTAAACACAACCACCAACGGAAGAACTACTTGCGGTCCGACGACACGCCTCACAAAGGCTACGGTATAGGTAAGCCAGCACTCCCGAAGCCCAGCTGTAAGTACCTGAAACCGTTGCAATCAATTTAATCAATGCATACGTGAACATAAGAAACCAAATTAATAATAACTGTGTAAGGGAAAAGTACCTGTGGTGTCCCAGTCAGTGAGGCACGGGAGGTACATCCACGATGCAGTGTCCCCTGTCGCGTCAGGGAAAAGAACACACCCAAATAGGTGCAAGATCCAAGCTCTACAGTAGTAGGCAACTGTCTCCTGGTCCGCATGTGCCGGACAATTACCAAAGCTCTGCCTAAGCCAAGCAATTGGTACCCCAGTGGTGCGCTGCGTCGGTGCCTCCGGAGGAAGTGGTCTTCCAAGGAAGGCCTCAACTCTGGCCCTCCAACCATCGGACCTGCAGTGTCCGATAACTGGACGACCTCTAACACTCAAACCCAGGATCTTCTGAGTGTCCTGGAGTGTAACAGTCATCTCTCCACAAGGTAGGTGGAAACTATGAGTTTCTGGCCTCCACCTACAATTTAAAGAACATTGTTGTTAGGGTTTTCAGAAAGATAGATAAAGTTTGTTCAAAAAAACATACGATTACTATAGATAAATGGTGCACCTGTCAACTAAAGCTGTGATCGCCGCGGGGTTAATTGGAGGCAACCCACGACGAACCTGATACGATATGACATCTAGGCCAGCCCTCTGCAGCAGAGGTGTGTACCTGTCGTTATACCGCATCTCCTCGAACTTGTCATGCGTTCGAGGTCGAAGCGGGGGTAGTTCCTGCAACCATACAATCAAGTTATTTAATTCATAAGTACACAAATTAATAATAAATGAAAAGCAAAGAACTTGTCATGGATCTCTGGCGCCGACTGGTTTTTTTTTTTTTGCCACACAAGCCGCCACGCAAAATCCACGCTGGCTTGGCCCAGGGAGCTCGGCGCCGTGATCCATGGCGCCGAGACGTGATACCTCGACGCCATGATGCATGGCGCCGAGCCCTGGGTCCATTTGTGCACTTAAGTTTTCCAGGGGTCTAATTGTGAACTTTTTTCAAAAAAAGGACCAAATTGTAAAAAATTGGGGCTGCGAGTCAAGCTTCATTTTCACACGCAAGTACCCATGCTGCCATGCACATGGACTACAACGCGAAAAGCTCGAAAACAATTCATTCAGGGCCTTGGCCTTGTTTAGTTCCAAAATTTTTTGCAAAACATGCACTGTAGTATTTTCGTTTGTATTTGACAAATATTGTCTAATCATACACTAACTAGACTCAAAAGATTCGTCTCGTCAATTTCGACCAAACTGTGCAATTAGTTTTTATTTTCGTCTATATTTTATACTCTATGCATGCGTCTAAAGATTCGATGTGACGGAGAATGTGAAAAATTTTGCAAAATTTTCTGGAAAGTAAGGCCTTGTTCAGTTGGCAAAAACTTATGAAAAACGGCACTGTAGCACTTTCGTTTTTATTTGACAAACATTGTTCAATTATAGAGTAACTAGGCTCAAAAGATTCATCTCACGGTTTATAGATAAATTGTGCAAATAGTTTTTGTTTTCATATATATTTAATGCTCCATGCATATGCCGCAAGATTCGATGTGACGGGGAATCTTGAAAATTTTTGCGAACTAAACAAGGCCTAAACAAGGCCCTTGTTTAGTTCCAAAAATTTTTGGAAAATCAACACTGTAACAATTCATTCACGTTAAGGGCTGAATCTTATGCACATTACACGAAATGGCACCTACCATGGTGCCAGCAGGTGAAAACATACATGCTTAGAGCCTAGAGGTCCGGTTCCAGGTTAACAGGAAGCAGAATACAACCATCAGAGAGAAAACAACAAATTGCAAAAGCATCAAACTAAAATCCTAGGGCTAAATGCATCTCTCCCCTTGTGCATTGCCAGCTCCGGGTTGTTCCATTGCTTCCACGGGGTCTATATTTACTCACAGGCCAGTTTAGTGTCGAAGCTACTCAAACAGATGGCGAAAGCCTGGAAGGCTGAGAGTGGGTAGCGGTAGTCCATAGTGAACATATCCTTGGCCACCTTACCAAACTGGAGAATGATCTTATCTTGGTCCTGCGGAACAGGTTGTGACGATGGGGTTGGAGCCCTGGCAGCAGGGGCAGGGGCCGGGCTTGGCGCAGCGATCAGCTGGAAATTCTTCACCGAGGCAATGGTTACACGGCCACGGAAGTTGAGGCACCAGCACTGCAGCTGCTCGTGCCATCTTGGGGCCTTGTTGCGGAGCACAAGCGGCCTCTCCTTGTTCTGTCCCTCTTCATCGCCAGCTATGGCGGCGCCTCCGGCAATGTCAGAAAAGCGGGCACTGCTGAAGTCACGGGAGCTGCTGAAATCCATGGACCGGTCCATGATGGATGACTTGGAGAAGGAGGTGGTGCTGCGGAAGGACTCCTCTAATGCCCGGGGCAGAATCTGCTCAGGCTGTCCAGGGACTATGCCACCAGGCTCAACTGCGGAGGCGGGTATAGAGTGCATGACGCAGTGCATCCGCCTAGGGCCTCTCGTGCCAAGAACATTTAGCTCATATGTCACCTGAGCTATGTTGTAGCTACCAGTTGGCACCTTAGGGGAGACCTTCTTGGAGTTGAATCTTCGGCTTGTCCGGCCAGCATGAGGGACTACAGCCCCATTATAAGGGGGCTGCGTGTCAGAGATCATAAATTTGGTGCCGAGGAAGTTTGACCTGGAAATGACAAGAAATACCTCAATTAGCTGGCACAATCAAATAGGCCAGGCAAAAACAAGAAAGGCTACCCATTCACTTGCATTTCAATTCTATTACCTTAGCTTTCCAATATATGTGCTGCTAGATCTCGATATGTTCTCAGCATCCATTGAGATAACATACTCCGTGCAGGTTGTTTTGCGGTTCCTTTTAGCTGATAAGAGGAACTTGCCATTCTCCATAAGTACAGCTGATCCACACCAAAAAAAAAAAGAATAGTCAACAATTGCATTCCGAAACGAAGGAATGTTGGGGAGAAATGATGGAAAGACAACAGAGGACCAAAATGTCGACTTGATGCTAGCTGATATTTGCCAAAATATCAATCATCGTAGGAATTCAAAAACAATAAAGGATCTACTCATAAAAGCAAAAGAAAGGCACAACATACCAGTGCTGAGGCACAAGTAGAGATGATATGTGGACTTTGATTTATCTCGCTTTATGAAACATTGAATCATTCCATCTCGAGGCCCGGGCTGTGAAGATAAACATTGTCAAATGTTAGTAATACTATAAAGATATAAGAATAAGCATTGGTAAGTGCCATCATTAGATACAAAAATATCATTCTGGGAAGCATTCAGGTAGTTGGATCTAGGATTAAGCTTACCTGCTTTAGAGAAACTGGGAATGTAAGCTTCCCACAAAACTCCGGGCTCAGCACAATCTCCCGGCACATCTCCCTCCATGCTCGACAAACAGCAGCGCAGGACACAACATGCTTGCGATTTGGCCAGGTGCTCTCACTGGCCTCCAGCCTCCGGATCACATCGCGGAGGAGCTCAGGAGGGAGATTAGCCCAACGGCTCTCCTGGATTATGAGATCCGTATCACAGACCTCATGCACCGTGCTCTGAGATTTCCCCCTATGATGCACGGTGAGTCCAGAAAGGCCAGCGATAGTCACCTCAAAGCTGCGCCTTGACAGGCTACCAAAACTGTCCCGAACGTCACGAACGATGCTGCGGAACGACATCTTCGCCAACTAGAACAGGGCAGCAAAGCCTTCAGGAAACTTGGGGCTCTAGCCTGCCAATATATAACAGCGAAGGAGGTTCCGACAGCCTTCGTGGCTGCTCCACTTATAGAACAGTGGAGATCACGCCACCCTACAGGGGAAACGCTGCTTTTGAGTGTGCCTACAAAGAAGCAAAGGCCGATTTATACCTGCGCGAAGAAAAGAATCTTAGATGTGAAAGCGTGTGAATAATAGCATAGCATAGAGCTAGTGACATACTAGTATGTTATGATTAATAGATCAATTCCAAGTACAGCTCATCACGATTGAGCACACGGACAGCAATAAAAAACTGATATCACAACAGAATTTGTGGAGTGCAGCTGCGAGAGAACAGAGAAGGGCAAGAACATTTCAATTCCAGAGAAGTCGCATCAGTGCATCACACCAACCATTCTGGTGGGCATGTTGCAACATTTCTAGAAAGAAACGTCGGCCCCCGTACGGCCAAACCCAATTCCTAGGCTAGAAATTTAGGCGCTCCATGGTCAAAAGGACCCCCTTTTCTCCCCCTGATTCATCAAAGGTGGGATTGGATAAAAAAGGAGAGACCTTTTAAGGAACAAATCGAGTAACAAATCGACGGGCTACCAAAAAAAAATCGAAAGAGATGGACACAAGATCTACCACTAGCATGTCTGCAGCGGAAGCAACAGCAAGCTACTAGTACAGCCAAGCTCCAGACTACTCGAGTACAGAAAGGTCTCTTCACCGGTACTACTCGAGTACAGCAGAATAGGAGACATTTCTGCAAACATCCGGACGAGAAATCGCACAGAAAAAAACTACGCCTCTTCTCACATGACATCCCTACCGCGGGAAATGGAGGCATCAGAGAAATCAAGACGGTAAGCCCACAAATCGGACCACCGCGGTCGGGGGAGAGAGAGAACTTACATCAAGGCGTGCCGGACCGGAAGGAGACGCAAATCCTCGATCCGGAGCCTTCCTCCCTCCGCGTCCTTCGGAAGACAGATCGGAGCGCGGGTGGCTCAGATTCCAGTCTTCACCGGGGTTAAGCTCTTTCCACCTCTGGATGGGCGGCTTCCCTTGTGACCACGCCACGAGGAGCCGTTGGAGCGGACCGAGGACGGACAGGAACGACGGGAAGGTGGAAGTGGGTGTGGTGACAGGTGAGGGAGACGGACGGAGACCCGGAGCGAACCAGCGAGCAAGGAGTCCGGAGGGAGGGAGACAGGCAAGCGAGGAAGCCGAGAGAGCGCGAGAGGGAGGGAGGGGAGAGGAAGGAAGCGCACGAGGCGTGTGTTGTTTATTATATTACGGACGGAGCAGTGCTCCGCTTCGGTCCACGGTGGGGGGCGGGCGGGGGTTGACCATCCCGTTCCGTTACGTTACGTATGGGAGATCTGCTACTTCACAGAAGCAGGCGGGGGTAGGCCCGACCAGCGTAACGGCGTCAAGTGTGCGCCCGAGCTTCTGACTGTGCAGGACCGGGGCCCGCTTTCCTTTTCGGCTTGGGCGGCCCGGGGCCCGAGCCACAGAAAGCGGGTCGTCCTTTGGTTCGTTCCCGCCGTGGCAGGGACAGGGTCGCAGGGCAGAGGGAGCACGGGTGACAGCGGCTGCACGCTCACGTAGCTGACGTGCCAGTCAAGGCAAACGTCTAACCCTTCAAAAAAACAAATTTAGAAAAATATATATTAAAAAATATTAATATTTATTGTACATAGTTAGTATCATTAGAAAGATCTAATTTAGTTTTTTTAATAAATTTATTTAGAGAAATAAATATTAAACGTATTTTCTATAAATTAAGTTAAATTTATAGTACAAAAACCAAATACGGCAGTTAATATGAGACGGAGGAAGTAGTTATTATGTGACTTGTTATTAGATCTTGTTTAGTTCATCCAAAAATCAAAACTTTTTAAGATTCCTCGTCATATCGATTTTTAGTACTTGTGTTATTCTAGATCGTTTTTTCAAAATATGTAAAGTTGTTTTTCTTTATTGAGACGTCATTAGTTTACTATTAGGTCAGTCTCAATGCATGTTTCATAAGGACATTCACAATGCAGACTCTATCATATAGTCTAAAGTTATTTATTACCTCGAACAATATGGACTTAGAGTCTAAATAAGACTTGGAGTCTTATTTTTTTCTACCTCTTTTTTCAATAAATATGCTGCCACATCAGCAAAATACCATAAATAATATGTAATTAATTGTCTTGGACTCTATGATAGAGTCTTGCAATTTGTCTTGGACTCTATGATAGAGTCTTGCATTGCAATTAATTACACCATCTCTACTTGCGAGACTCTACTTGCGCCATCAGCATGGACTTAGAGTCCAAGGGCACTCACAATGCAAGACTCTATTACAGAGTCTAAGACAATTAATTACATATTATTTATAATATTTTATTGATGTGGCAGCTTACTTATTGAAGAAAGAGGTAGAAAAAATAGGACTTTAAATCTTATTTAGACTCTAAATCCACATCGTTCGAGTTAATAAATAAATTTAGACTCTATGATAAAGTCTAAGTGTCCTCACCGTCAAACCATCTCTACTTTTTCACCATGCTGATGGCGCAAGTAATCCTCGTAGGTTTTACAGTTTTACGGCTTGTAAGATAAAAAAACGTTCTCTCTGCCGTTCCCGTGTCAGCGTGTTGGTGCTTTCGGCTGCAGCTTTTGATTCGTCATCGATGCCGCCGCCAACCCTTTCTGCCGGTGGCGTAAAAATAAATGCACGGCGCTGACGAGGTCGTCCGGCGCGCCCCCGGCATGCAGACGACTAGACGAGCGGCGCGCGGGTGTGAAAAGACGCGCGCGCCCCGCCCCGACGCCGTGCACGCCGTCGCGCTCGACGCTCAGACGCACAAATTCATTAACAGAGCCGTAACCGAAAAGTTTCCCTTTTCTTTTCATTGTTTAGCCGCGATATGAGCAGGCTGTTTGCACGGGAGTCGTAATTAAAGTAGTAATTAATTGTTACTACTCGGATTTGGTAGCTTAAGCTGGCATCGCCGAAGCAGTTGGATGTCTCGCCGTAGCTGAGGGTGCACGGGGACCTGTCGCAGCGTGACAACGAGAAGTCGAGAAGCCGCGGCCGGTACAGGTCGGCATCCGAGGTGGCCGAAGGCTCTTGTCCCTTTGGCGTTGGCGAGCTGGCCGGGGGCGCGGCGTCGTGGGCGGTCTGTCCGCTAGCGTCTGCGTGTGGGGCGGGCCCCGCTAGCAGACGGGTCAGTTTGTGTGCCTGGCTGGACCGCTGCAGCGACGCCGTGTGCCCGTGCCACGTTTTTTTTTTTTTGTTCCGCTTGGAACAAACCACAGGACGGGTCGGTCGGCAGTGGGTTTAAATTAAGAAGCGTAGCGAGTGCTACCAGACGCACTGCACCAAGTATGTACGTATTCTAGATCACGACGTGTTTAGATCCTGTGCGCCGTTGTTATCCATTTTCTTTTTTTATCCCTGCGATTTGCGTGTAGTACTCTCCTTTGTGCTGCCGGAATGCAGTGGAGTAGTGGACTGGATCTCAGGCCTTGTTTAGTTCACCCCGAAATCCAAAAAGTTTTCAAGATTCCCTGTCATATCGAATCTTGCGGCACATGCATGAAGCATTAAATATAGACTAAAATAAAAACTAATCACACAGTTTGACTGTAAATCACGAGACGAATCTTTTGACCCTAGTTAGTCTATGATTAGACAACATTTATCACAAACAAACGAAAGTGCTACAGTTCCGAAAACTTTTCAGTTTTCGGAACTAAACAAGGCCTCAGTTCTTCGGATGGATACGTACGGAAGCGCGAACGCGTTGCGTGGTACAGTAGTGTTCGAGTCAACCACAAATGCATGACGAAAGGTCGGTCGGTTGGTTGGTTGACTGGCAGATCTAATTCACATTCTTTTGTACTGGGATAAGAAACTATACAAAATTAAGAAACTGCACCGCTGCTAAGTATCTTCGCTAACCGCTATCTTGCACTTCAAACACAAGAAAACAGCGGCCATTATTGTTTGGCTCCGGCCGGAAAAGAAGCAACTATCGTGCGCTATTATATCCATCTTTCCGGAGGAAAACAAAACGAAACAGAATATAAATCATCAAGTGTCACCGGCGTGTCACAATGGGACGATGATAGCGTTACACTCGTCGAATGCTCCTCGTAACCGGCTGGCTTGAATATGCCGCAATCGATTAGATCAGGTTTAATTTCCAGATGGCGGCGCTGATAAATGTTTGTTGGAGCTTTGTCTTCGTCTTCGTTTATCCCGTACTATATACAAACTACTCAGGCCTTATATATAGTTCACTCTAAAAACAAAAAAAATTTCAAAATTTCTTATCATATTAAATCTTACAGCAAATGCATGAAGTATTAAAAATAAATAAAAATAAAAACTAATTACACAGTTTGTCTGTAA